>NC_057807.1:341585800-341794010 GCF_018294505.1 Triticum aestivum | reverse complement strand
TGGACTGGCATGTCCAGATGTGAAGCGCCTAAGGGCTAGGCGTCACACTGGACAGTGCAGCGCCCAGCCCTTAGGCGCTGCACATCTGGACATGCCAGTCCAGAGAGCAACAGAAGCATTTCCAGTAGCTTTTGCCACCAAAAAAAATGCTAAGTCAGTGTTGGTGGCCATCGTTTGTGGTTCCTCCAGGCTCTTTCACTTCAAACATCCAATCGTTGTCGTCATATAGTACATCTTCTTGGGAGTCTGCCTTTCGTGATTGAAATTCCAACCATTCTTCAACCTTTGGTGGGAAATAGTACTTGTGCTTTTCCTTGTTCTCACCAGCAATCTGCTTATCCGTCTCCATTGAGTACTTTAAAGAGTATGCATTCATCTTGTCAAATGTGTATTGAACTATTGCCATCACGGGTGCACGTACACCCTCGAGCACCTTATTGAATCATTCTGCTATATTGCTTGTCATTTGACCGTACCTCCAGCCATCTTCATCGAAAACACGTGCCCACATATTCCTTTCGACAATGTTTCTATTGAGAAATTCAAGACCACGGGGTCAAGTTTCTTGTATCTGAGTAATGCACTGAACAATGTGGCAAACCGCTTGTTGGTGAAAGCAAGACAACAATCTTGAAGATCATCAACCAACTCCTTGATACCACATGCCCTATAGAAGTTTGCACAAAAGTGCCTCATGCACCATCGATGGTGCAACTTTGTATGTCCGGGAATGTCAACCACCACCGCATTTAGAATTCCTTGATGGCGATCCGATATGACACAAATTTCCCTTTCAGCCGGTAATACCCTTGTTCTCGGTTAACGCAAGAACCACTCCTAGTTATCATTGTTCTCCACCTCAACCAAAGCGAAAGCCAAAGGCAACACCCGGTTATTGGCATCACTTGCTATTGCAACCAATAAAGTGCCCTTGTATTGTCCCATCAAGAACGTGCCATCAATGGCGATGATGGGCCGACAATGCTCAAAAGCCATCACGCATAGCTCAAAGGCCCAAAATGCACGACCAAATATTCGGACGGTCCTCCCGTTGTGAATCAATTTTTGGTGCCCATGAGGCTCAACCACGTGAACCATGCCTGGGTTTGTGGCGGCCATAACTAACAACAACCTAGGGAGTCGGTTGTATGCTTCCTCCCAATTGCCATACAACATCTTGAATGCGGCTTGCTTCGCCTTCCAAGCCTTGCCGTACTTCACCTTGTAATGAAAGATGGCTTTCACAAGGTCAATGACACTCTTGATGCTCATTATTGGAAGTGTGGATATTTGGTTGGATAACCTATAAGAAATGAACTCGGACGTGAGTTGTCTGTGTTGTTGGTACACAAGCTCGCCATCCGCATTCTTATGTCGGCACATGTGACTTGGCGTACAACTCACTATGCGCCAAGTGGGACCTCCTTTCCATGGCCTTGCACGCACAATCCATGGACATCTTGGCACTTTACATTTAAGCGTGTAACGCACTTTGACGTCCGATTTGGCCGCTTTTATGTGGACGATAATGCGTAACCGAGTAGTTGTCGAGCCACATCTTCAATTCCAAGAAGGATTGAAACTCACAACCGGGATATATCCCGTTCTTGCCGTCTTCCAAATCACGGTGAGAATTTGGCCTAGCTCCAAGAGATATACATTTGCCACCATCTACAACGGCTTCATCTACGAGACTAAGATCCTTGAACAATGGTGTCTTATGATCCCACCCGAATACCTTCTTAAATGCTTCGGCCTCATTGGGCATGAACCCCTCCTCATCAACTTCTTCATCGGGACCATCGTCATCGGAGTCCGATGCATATGCACGAGAAAAAGGGATGGATTGGTCCATTGTCTCTTGCACATGATATTACTCGAGATCACCCACATTGTTGTCATGGAGATCAACTTCGTTGTCATCCTCCTTGCACTCATAATTGTCCTCTTCAAAAGCTTCATTTTGGTTGTTTGAAACCGGGCTCAATGTTGCCCAAACTTGTTGCGTCAAATGAGGTTCACTAACTTGATCTTGGTTCATGGGTGGGGGAGTACTAGCAACCAACGGGGAGGGGTTCCGGTTTCAAATCCAAATGCAAACTAGACTCAACCCTCTTGGAGGCAAATAACTCAAGAGCCTTGTCTAGAGATTCCGCAACCGTCTTCTTGTATGCAACCCAACATTGCTCCGAGTTCACACGCATTGTCTTCCAATGGATGTGCATTCCAAAATCAATATTATGCCTTCCCTCGAACTCAACAACGTCACTTGGGTCCATCCAATTCAAATCCTTCCTCACTTGTTCCAAGACATCCGCATAACTAGGACTACTCTCAAACACCATGTCAAGCTCATCCGGGTCCGGCTCAACATTGCCTTTCAAAAAGGCCTCTTTATCCACATGATGAACATAAACACATGTTCTTTCCATCCCTACAATAATCAAAAACACACATATATCAAGTAAGGACTTAACAAAATATTTGCACAAAATATGTAAGCCCTAACATATATATGAAACAATAAGCCTAACCCCCACTTAACAATAACCACAACCCTAACCATAGCATAACCCTAACACCAACATCGAACACACATAACCCTAACCCTAGCATAGTATGAAGCCTAACCATAACCCTAACACCAACATCAACACAAATTTCCAAATTCAAGCCAAAACTAGGGTTTCCCCAAACTAGCAAGATTTGAGCAAATGTGACAATTTCTATAGATGAAAACGAGGGGATCGAAAAAGATTACCATACGGGAGGGGTTGGCTTCGAAATCCACTGTCAAATACTCCGGATTTGCAAGATTTGAGAAGGATTTGAGAGGAGGGGGGGGAAGAGAGGAGGGCCGCAAGGCTTAGGGATTGGGTGGGGTGGGGGTGTGTGGGTGGGGTGGGAGGGGAGAGAGGGTGGGGCCAGCCTAAGTGACAAACAAACTGTGCAACGCCTAAGAGCTAGGCGCTGCACATTACAAATGTGGCGCCTAGCTCTTAGGCGCTGCACATTACAAATGTGGCGTCTAGCTCTTAGGCGCTGCACAGCTGGCTGTGGAGCCGCACCTGGCCCCGGGCTGCCACGCTGGCCGGGCCTGCAACGCCTTAGGCAAAGGCACTGCATAGTATAGCTGGCCAAATGGGCCGGGTTTTTTGGGCCGGCCCGTGAGCACGCCGGCACGGCCCGCCTTGGGCCAGGCACGACACGGGATAAACAAGCCGGGCTAGGCACACGGCACGCCCTGGGTCGTGCCTGGGCCTGGAGGCTGGGCACGCAGGCCGGCACGGCACGGCCCGATTATTTTTTTTATTTTTTTTATACATTTATATATGGCCCAATATGTACAAATAGGCTAAAAAGCGTTCACTGCGTCAAATAACAGGCTAAAAATATGCAGCCCACCGTGCTAAACGGGCCAACGTGCCGGCCCGTTTACTAACTGGGCCGTGCCTGGGCCTGGGGGCGCAGCACGCGGGCCAGCATGGCACGGCCCGTATAGTAATCGTGCCCTGGCGGGCCATGCCGGGCCAGGCACGATTATGATGGGCCGAGCCGTGCCGGGCCGGGCCGGCCCGTTTGGCCAGGTATGCTGCATAGTGCAGTGTAGCGCCCGGCTATAGGGCACCACCCAAAACGGTCTGTTATGTGAATTTTTTCAAGACCAGGTTAGATCATGATTTGATTTCACCCTGAGGTCAAATATGTGATTTCTGTCCGGGGCGTGCGACTCGCCACGAGCGATGCGCCCGAGCAAGCAGGCTCCTCTTTTCTAAAAAAAAACACGCTCGTGCGCTCGGCCGAGCTCCACCGATCGAAACGCGCGCTGGATGATGATGCGTGGAGGGGAGGCGGCTGGTGCACGCCCGGTGGAAGGTCCGCGCGCCGAGCAGGCAGAGCTCCGGCGGAGCGAGTTGCGCTTGCGCCCCTCCTTCTCCTGCTCCTCCGCTGCGCTCCAGGTGCTCGCGGAAATGCCGTGCTGCTTGACGCCTGGCCCGGCCATTGTGCTTGGAGCGCCATGAGCGGCAGGCGCAGAGATTACACCTCCCTGGTCTCTATCTAACCGCGTCCTCCCCATTTCCTTGAGACCGTGAGCCCTGAGCGTGCAAGCACCACGCGACTACGGCGAGCACTCGTCGTCTCGTCAAGGTCAAGGTCAAGCATTCGTCGTCTCGTCTCTATCTAAGCATTGTCTTCACTCACCTTCGACGAGTTTCGCGATACGGATACTGCCTCTGCCGCTTGCGCGTTTTCTCTGCGTCTGCGCTTCTGCAGTCAGCCTCTCATGCAACTAGTCTAGCAGTACACGCGTTCATTGCAGTCAAGATCAAGCAGAATGGACAACACCATGGCCTCCCATGTCCAACAGAACAATGTACTGCGTGGCCATCTGCGCTCCCCACCTCTACCGCTACTTCAGGACAAGATCGAGGCAGACAGTTTCTCGTGTGCTGCTCGCAGTTAAACAGCTGACAGGCAATCTACTCTGGTTCAATCCCAAGGTATGCTCCTACTCCCTCCGTCCCAAAATAAGTGACTCAACTTTTGGGACGGAGGGAGTACTTCCTATCTCCTTCCTTTGAACTGTGTTTTGAACCTCCATGTGTTCTTACTTCTTACTCATAACCAAATAAAGTTTTTGTTCTGAATATTGGTTGGTATTTCGTCCGTGTTGAATCTGGTCCCGACCGCCAAATGAATAAGGTTAATCAGTCAACTAAAAGCATCTGGCTACTGGCAACACATTCAAAGTATTTTTTTCTGGCAATAGGCAAATAGATCCTGTTCAGAAGTGAGTTTGCATTATTATCCTTATACTTAGACAAAACGGGAAAAAAATTACTTACCTTCCAACCTCGAATGGTTCGACAGTTTTGATCAACTTTTTTTGTCTTTCAGTGATCTTTCTTGGAATTTACTTTCGTAATACAGTGGTTTCCCTTTCTACCGTTTTCACTCAGAGAAGGAGAGAGGTGGTGCAGATATGGCGCAGTGGAACGGCATAGAGCAGGCAGCGACTATCACGCAGCTGGTGGGAGTGGATGCGTTGGGGCTCATCTCGACGATTGTACAGGCAGCACAGACAGTTCAGCGCAACAAGGAGACCTGCCAGGAGCTCGTGCAGGATGTGCAGTTGATAAATGGCCTGCTATGGATGCTGCAAAACCCAGAAATTATGCAGCGAGAAGAGATTGTAAATGCACTCAATGGACTGGAGGGGACGCTTCGGGAGGCGTACAGCCTCGTCAGCTCCTGCCAGGACTGCAGCACCACATATCGCATATTCATGGGATGGAAACACACTGACCAGTTCCGACGCGTGAAGAAGAAGATTGCCAAGCACCTCCGCTTCTACCCCATGATCTTCCATGCTGACATAACTTGTCGTCTCGAAAGAATAAGCAACGGCACGCTGTCGACGTGCTCATCTCAGGTATAGTCAGTTTGTACTTCACTGGTAAACATCATCATGGCTTTTCGATTGTAGCCAAGGGTCTTCACGTAATACTAGTCTCGTATGCTTGAAATTTGTTTTGTTGTTCCAGGATGCAGGAGGAGTGCTGACATCATCTACCAGACACTCAAACTCTGAAGCTCGGTGAGTTGTTAGCAAGCACAAGGAAATAGAGATACTTAATCTGTTGCTTGGTTACTGCAAGAAGTGGCCACAACATTATTTCCGAAACATTTTGTTATATACATAAAATAGTTACTTTTATGTCTTAACCATGAATTTTCAGGACTGAATGTAGTTTGTGGCCTGTTGAATTAGAAAAATCGCAGGCATGCAGGAGCGCTGAGTCTATTGCAGTTGAGGAACACCAGCTAACAAGTAATTCTTTCAGTTAACTGTTTATGGAGTTGGGATCTTGAATTTGATATATTGCATTGTATTGTGTGCTACTAGGTTTTAGGGAGAGGTAGGGGAAGGGCTATCACCCCAAAGGCAAGATAGAAGAGTTGCTCTCCTAATTCTTGCTGGATTTATTACTCATAGGGGCTGCTCTTTAACAATCCGATATAAGTAATAAATCCTAGATCTTCTGATTGACTTGAGTCCCAAGTTGATAGCTCTTCCTAATTTAAATGATAAACTACGTAACCGAGAGATGGGATCTTAACCCATAAGTGGGAGCTGATTTCCTTGCCATAGGGCCATGTAACTTGCATAAGTTCAACCTTGCCAAATGTTTACTTAACTTTCCAAAGTACAACTTCATGTCCCGTATGATTCTTCCTGGACATGGTTTAATCAAAGTATATTCCGATTACTTTTTCTGATATTGCTCATGAGTCATGTGTATAACATATTTAATTGAGTTTTAATTCAGGTTACCAGGAAATTGCTGAACCTTTTGCTAGGAAGCAGAGGTTCCGGTGGGGTCACTGTTTGCCCTGGAAAACGGTAGAAACAGCTCCTTGTATTCATGAACTCAACGGACCAGGTACTAGCTACAAGCACCAACTGAACATCAATGGATACTGAAGATAATAGAATAAATAAATGAATATTTAGACATATTAGTTATAACATTCGGAAAACCCATCAACTTTGAAAGGAAACTACAGTCTGCATCACAAACAAGCAAAGCTCATGGTGCATTCCCTGCAGGGTTTTCAGGTTTCCATTTCTCCCAATTGTTGGTTGCTACAAATAATTTTGCATTCCAATGCAAAATTAGAAGTTGTGGATACGCTGATGTGTATAAGGTACATAGTATGAATGTGCTTTTGAAAAAAAATCCTTTTTGGATCTAGGAGGAAAAAAAAAATCCTTTTTATCTTTTGTATTATTCTTCGCAAGTATATTCTTAATGGTCCAAATCTTGTTGCACTTTTAAATGCATAACACACAAGCATCATAACTAAATTTTCACAACAAAACTTCCCTGGTTTATTCGCTGGTAGTTTGAGTGTTTTTTACTGATGCTGTTACCCTTTTAAGATAACCGAATTACCAGTGCAAAAAATTGTTTGGGCATTACATCAGCAGACACGCATTTTCTCCTTTACTTTCATATATTCAAACATCATGAAGTGATCAGTTCATTAATTAAAAATTCCCTGTCCCTCTGCTTCTGCTTTAGCTGCCTCAAGTTTATAAAAGATCTGACAAGACATGTCTTGGCATATGTAAATCAAGTTTCATCAGCCCTGTCTAATAATGGCATGCAAAAAAAGGTGCATCCAGAACACCTTTACCTTTGCATACGACACATTAAACTTTATTCTTTCTGAATTTTTCCTAAACAGCATAGCTCTGATATTGAGTTTTGAGAGGCGAAAGATTACATGCTGCTTGTTAAAGATAGATATCCATTCCCCGGATGAAGGTTCTAACATGCCAATTTAGACATATTTCTACCAGAGAAATTCTTACTTGTAATTAGTTTTAACATGGATTAAGATATGTACATATGTATGTCACCTTTTGTTTTGTTATCTGCAAAAGGAGCACAATCTTAAAGAATTTCTACATAACATGGATGTAAAATTGAATGCTGTATTGAGCCGAAATGTAAATGTCTAGAATCGAATGGTTATTTGGCATACATCCAACCTAGATGCACCCTTTTTTTTTGGAAATCTTTGCAGCAGTACTAAATCACATACCGACAAATTGTCGTAGATAAACCTAGTGTTGATGCTTGCAGGGACGATTGGACAGTGGACTTGAAGTCATGATCAGAAGATTTCATCAAAATAACTCCCATTCTTCACTCACATTTGAAAATTAAGTCAGCTTTCATGCAAAGCTTCTACGCAAAAACGTTGCTAAGCTCATTGGATGTTGCAGTGAAAGAGGAGAAGCACTTTTAGTCTATGAATCTCTACCAAATGGGAGTTTGTCTGACGCGGTAACTGGTATGCCTCTTCTAAGCTGTTCTTATAGTTCATTGTGGACCTTTTTCACTTAGTTTGTTCTCTCACGATTGTGACCATAAGTATCTCACTGGCACAGGAACAAGGGTGTTGCTCAACTGGTCTGAGCGCTTCAAAATAATTTTAGGGATAGCCCGCGCGGTGGCCTATCTACATGATTGCTGTGGGATACAAATTATGCATGGGGATTTAAATCCACAAAGGATTCTCTTAGATTCTTATATGACTCCTAAGATTACTGATTTTGCTTTTGCAAAAGTGTGTAGTCCGGATGGGCGTGAAAGACACAAGGGTAGTTTACTCGGTACAAGGTATGAACTTATCTAATTCACAGTAAGCCTTTGCTCCATCACCTCATGTATTTTCGTATTTGTTTGGTTCTAGGGGTTATATGGATCCTGGATATGTTATTGACCGTATCTACTCAGTGAAGAGCGACGTGTATAGCTTCGGTATCACTCTTCTTGAGATAATTACTGCAAAGAGGCCCGATGCACTTTTCAAGGATGCAGGTGATGTAAGTACATGTGTTCTTTGTTCATATATCGGAATTTGATAAATAGGAGTACTCAAGTAATATAAAAATAATTGCCTTTTGTATTTACGATGATGCAGCTTCTCAGATTGCCGACAGTGGCAGGATCAATGGAGATGTACCACATGATAGATCCAGCATTGCATGGTGAATCAAAAATGGCCGAGATAATGAGATGCATTCAGATCGCGGTATGGTGCTCCAGGCCCAATGCGGGAGACCGGCCCGGCATGTGGGATGTTCTTCTGATGCTCAGCTGCAAGAGTGCAACCTTACGTGTGCCGGAGCCATCCCAGAGCCAGTGCGATACACAGGAGCCGTGTGAAGGGGTGCTATCGGATTCAGAGATAACTGAACCAAGATAGTATGGGCGATTCAAGGCCAGAGATTTCATCGGGCTCTATATGGCGCTCAGAGGTTATTAAGTACAGTAGTACTAATTTATTTAGTTGAGTATTTGCGCATCAGTGGAGCGATGATGTGCGTACAGAACCGATTCTTTTTGCATGTGCGTGTCACTAGTTATGAGCGCTCAATCACATTGTAGACGCAGCATGAATCTTCTCAGTTTCTCACCAAGTACCCTGTAGTGTAGGTGTGCATCGTCGTGCTGTTTATTCTGAGTTTGAAGAGAAGGTTATAGATGTGTGATGAATCCTGCAATCTACACCATGTTTCATCTTAATTGTATCGTCGTGCAAAAATCAAGACGTCTGACTCGCCTAGCTTATCCAATGTAAGCGCCTAGCCAACCGGCAAGGAGCGCAAGCGGCGGCGACGGGCAGTGACAGTGTGCCGCTTGGCGGCCTAGTGCGTCTGAAGCAGCAGGCTTGCCCTCCTGATGCATCAGAGCTTGGGCCTCCTTGACGGTGTTGACAGTTGGCAGCATGCTGCCTCGCTGCCCTCAAAATGTTTGACGAAATGACACTTAATTTTGTTCAACTGGAAAGCAGGTTCCACCAAACCACGTAGTACGTCGGACTAAGGAAGCGGCAGCACAAGAAAAACATGCTGAAGTACCTGCAGTGAATTGAAAATTTCCCCATTTAACCTGTCCTTTTCTGATGGCCGTGCTAGAGTTTTCCCATTTGCATAGCTAGATATTTCGTATAATGTAGATGTCTCTGTCAAATATAGATACGTTTGCCTTATACCAATTTATATGTTTTAATGCTGCTTGATTAATTTAGATAGTATAACCCTGATATGCAGGAGCTCCTTTTAACCGCCTGTTTTCGTAATATGATGATAGATTAGCCTGAGGAATCAGAGCCTGCATAGTTCCATTTAGCATCTGAAACATTGTTTTTATGTGGATGATTAAAAAAAAAATCAGGACCCCCTCCCTCCTCTTTTTTGTAATGTAGTCGACGCCATCATGTGTATCAAACTTGAGTATTGTTATGAGCGGCATGTATTACAGCCCGGACAGTTAGGGGCCTGACCCAGTTATCTTATCGTGTTAGGGGCTTAGCCCAATTATATCATTAGGAGGATTATATAAACTCATGTAAGGACCCGTTTTGAGATTAAGCAAAGAAGCAATCATAATTGCTCGGCTTCCCTAGGGAGCCGGGAGACCTAACCCTAGCCCCCTCCTCCACTGCGCCATCTCCTTCCTGCCACAGCCGCTGCCGCCTCCATCGCGCAGGGACGGCGCCCAGCCGCCGGCCGCTGCGCTCTCGCCCTCGTCGTCCTCCATCATTCCCCTACAATCTTCACCCTAGAACTGGCAGAACCCTAGCTCCTAACAAGTATGGAGTAACGAAAAACTGGATGGGTGATCCATGTTTCCCAACCAAATATGCATGGAACGGCGTGAAATGTAGCAGCACAACTGCTAGCACTACGAGGATGATATCTCTGTGAGTTTTTTTAAAATGGTCTTTTATGTTCTACTCATATATGTAGCCATTCCCTTATGTTGAATGGTAATTTCCGTGCAGAGATCTCTCCAATAGTAATTTGCATGGCGTCATATCTAATAATTTGCATTGCTCGAATATTTGTAAGGATCAGTTAACAAGATCACTATTCTATATAGAATTTTTAGTTAAACTATTATTTTGTCGTTGATTTAGTACAATCTTGTACAACGACAAATAATCTGGATTGGAGGAAGTAAAAAAATCATACAAAACTGAATTATTTTCACAACACACATGAATGAATGTTCTACTTCCGTGTAATTTTTTAAAAGAAATAACATTCCATAGGTCAGTGCAAAAAAATAAGAACATAATCAACACTCTGAAAAAGCTCACTTTTGAAGCATTTTGGGGTTTCTGTTTTGCTTTTGTTAGAATAAATCCGAGGCACTCCGTTGATCTACCGAGGACCAAACAACCGCACGAGCACAACACCGAGATTTGTTAACGAGGTTCACCGATATGGCTACATCCCCGGGGCATGACTACGGGTGCTCCTCCCCGTGACACTGTCACAATACCGCACCCCGGCCGCCCGGGCGCCGGCACACGCCGCCGGCTCCCTCGCGTGCCCGTGCTATTATGTTGGCATATGTTACATCGTGTGTCTACCCCGCTATATATGAGAGGCCTAGGATACAAGTGTCCTATTAGGACACAACTCCTACCCTGTCTACACACAGTACGACTCCAAGTCCAACTGTAACCTAACTTGTACAATAATATTCGACACAACTCTAACAACTTTTTCTACCCAAAGTACACAAATGTGATTTCTTCAATAAAATTTATATGTGCGAAGAAAACTCAAGAATGTTTGTCTACATTTTTTTTAGATCAATTTTTTATTATTTTTACGTGAATGCTACTTTTGCCTTAGTAGCAGCTATCACGTAAGTGCATATAGCTGATGAACACTGACAAATCCCAAATCAGCCAGGAGTTTCCTAAATCGGCTCACTGTTCTTGGATCTTTAGCGAACACAAGCTAGCAGCCGAGATGATGCCGCAATTTCCCCTCTGACCCACGAACTCGCACCTGCTCGGTCAGCAAACAGGATTTGAGCGCCGGGCCGCTGATTTGGTTGAGGTCGAGACCAGCAGGCAGGAATTTGCACCTCAATTGACTTAGCCATGGATCTCTCTTCAACGTGACACAGGAATTTTTATATGTTTTGGTCTCAATCTTGGAGTTCCAGTTTTATTGATCCTACTTGCATTGGGGTATTTCAAATTTGTAGTGCTGTCATAACGCAACTCGTTGTTTAATTATGAGGTCCCGGAAGTATAATTTGCAAATGAAAAACATCAATAATTGAGCTCTTGCTCATCGTATTGCAAGTTGAGGCACTAAATTATACGTAGTGGTTCTGTCCAAGGTCGAAAGACGGATTTTGATCCTAAATTGCAATGTCAACTAATAAACCAGAGCCCGTCCGACCAATTCCCGTGTGAGTGTGGTCATTTTCAAATATGTCATTCATCGTTCATTTTACCTTGTCATCAGGAACTAGTCAGTGCAGGCCACAATGTCAATCTGAATCGTTCATTTTACCCTGTCTTCAAGCATAAAACAATAAACATGTACGTATGCCAATAGGCCGTGTCAATCTGAATCTTCAACTGCTACTGCTTATATCACGTAGAGGGGTCATCACCTTTCCAAAATAAAGGTTGTCATTATCCCTTCAGCGCGGCTTGCCGGTGCTGGCAACAGCGGCGCCTACGGGTGTCGTTTTCTTCTTGGAGGCGTTGTCAAGGCCTTCAGCTGCGCCCCTCTTCGAGCTCAGGGGAAACCCTAGGTCTGGTTCCTCCGGACCGGATGGCGACGGCGTCTCGGCGTCGTTTTCGTTCTTGAAGGCGCTATCTTACTTGCTCGCGGTGTCCGTCGTATTGGCTCGGGTGATGTTGGAGTTCTGACTGGTTCGACTTGGCCACTCTTGGTTTTAGGTTTGGTAGATTTAGCTGTGTTCTATTCTCTATTCAGGCCGAGCATCCCTTCTCACTGCTCCGAGCACCAAGTTCATGTCTGCCTGTGTTCGTGTCATGTGCTGTATTCCTCGATGTACTCATTCTACTCCTTCTATCACTGGAAAGATACGCAAGCTTTGTGTGTTCGTGAAAAATTATCCCTTTAGCGCTATATTTGCATTCTCTTCTACTACATAAAGAGACGGAGGGAGTACCATATTTTTAAGTCAGCCCCATAAAACTCCATTCATAAAAATAAAAATAAGAACGTCTCCTCCCATGTCGCACCCACACATACAGGAGGAGGAACCCTAAATCGCCGCCATCAGCCCTTTCCCTCACCTCCCTCCTCCCCTCTCGCCGCCGCCACAGGGAAAGGCCGGGCAAAGCTCAACCAGAGCCGGCAGCGGCGGGGCATCCTCGCCCCTGCATGGGTAGGGGCCAGCACGGGGCGGCTCCCTTTCTCCTGGGCGCGGTGCGGGCTTCGAGAACCGTGACACGATGGCGCGTGGGCGCCGCGAGTGTGTTGATGCCCATGCATGTGGGTGGTTCACGCGGGATCGGTTGTGGCAGCGGGGTGGTGCCGGCGAGATCCGGCGGACGACAGTCTCTTGCGGCGAGGGTCGTGGGTGGCATGGGTCGGCCGTGACGAGTCATAGGTGGTGGAGGCGGATCTATGGCAGGTGCCCCCGTATCTTCTTCCAGCCGACGGTGACACCATGGGTTGGCTTAGGTTGGATAGAACTAGGTCACGTGCCTGGATTTGTCTGCCCTCGTGCGGTCCTTCCTTCTGCGTTGGTGGGCGTCTCTGACATGATCATATGTCTCTAGATCTCGGGCGTCTCTGACATGAGCATAAGCCTCCAGATCTCCTGGTTCGCGGGACTACCATCGGGGAGAAATCCCCTGCATGGAGCTACCATTGCGGATGATGCGGCGACGTTTGCGGGTGTCGCTAACCTCCTTGGAGGGCATCGTCATGGTGGTGGTCCCTTCGAGCTCCAAGGGAAATCTCTAGTTTGACTTGCCAAACCGGATAGTGACCGCGTGTGGCATCTTTTATCTCCTTGGAGGCACTATTTTGGTGCCGCGGACGCCGGGGTCTCTGAAAGGATCGATATAGTTGGCTAGAGGGGGGGGGGCTGAATAGACAACTAACAATTTTTAGCTTTTCTTTACCAAATTAAACTTTGCATCAAAGTAGGTTGTCTAGATATGCAACTAGGTGAGCAACCTATATGATGCAACAACAATAAGCACACAAGCAAGCAAGGGATAGACCACAATAAAACTTGAACAAGTAAAGGTAAGAGATAACCAAGAGTGGAACCGATGAAGACGAGGATGTGTTACTGAAGTTCCTTCCCTTTGAGGGGAAGTACATCTCCGTTGGAGCGGTGTGGAGGCACAATGCTCCCCAAAAAGCCACTAGGGCCACCGTATTCTCCTCACGCCCTCACACAATGCGAGATGCCGTGATTCCACTATTGGTGCCCTTGAAGGCGGCAATCGGACCTTTACAAACAAGGTTGGGGCTCTCTCCACAACTTAGTTGGAGGCTCCCAACGAAACCCCGGAGCTTCACCACAATGGAATGTGGCTCCGAAGTGACCTCTTCCAACAAGGGTGCCCAAGCACCTAAGAGTAACAAAATCCACACAAGAAGGTATGGGGGAATCAATTTTCCTTTGGTGAGAGTGTAGATCTAGGTCTCCTCCTTCACTCCCTAGCACATCAACAAGTTTGAGTGGCTAGGGAGAGAGATCGGGCAAGAAAGCTTTGAGGGCATTAATGGAGGAGAGAGAGGGGCAAGAGGTAGGTGGGAGGAAGGAGAAGCACTTCCTTAAATAGGGTACCCTCAGATCCAACCATTATGCGCAGAAATACATAGGAGCGGTACTTCCGCACGTGTCACCGGTACAACCGGTGAATGCGGGAAACCCATGCTAGGGCACCAGGGTGGTACTTCCAGTGGAAGAGCCGGTAGTACCGGCATATCAAAACATACCGGAACTACCATCCCACCACTGCCCGACTACCGCCTCACCACAGAAGGAAATCACCCCAGGCCGGTAGTTAGAGCGGTGGTTGGGCCGGAGCTACCGCAGGGCCAGCAGCTCATGAGTAGTGGAGTCCGAGGTGGTACTACCGCCCTGAACACCGGTAGTACCGTTTTTCAAGAAAAACCTGAACTTCCATTCCACTACCGGTCTACCACCGTACATGGTACAGAAGGTAGTCACCCCTGAGCGGTACTTGGGGCGGTGGTAAGACCAGAACTACCGGCCACTGGTACAACCGCCCAAAGGAGCGGTACTACCGCCATGGGCAAAACTGCACAAAACAGAGAACTTTGGGGAGCCCCTCTCTTCTCAAATGGAGGGTGTCGATGGGTGCAGAGAACGTGTACGTGAAGAGATTCACCCAATACCATCCGATGCGGATTCCTCTTAAAAGTACCGATATCATATGACCTAAGGAATAAAACGTCGGAAACTCCGTCTTCGATCTTTTCCGCATAGAGGGAAGGCCTAACCGTCTTGCGCCGCACAATGTGTACCTGAGAAAACTAGAACACATGATTAGTCCACACCAGTGTTGTCATCATCACCAAAACCTTAGGGTAGAAACTGCCCTTACAATCTCCCCCTTTTTGGTGGATGATGACAACCACTCGAAAGGCACGGGAGGTATAGAAAATATAGACGGGGCTCCCCTTGAGTGTGAGCATTATTTAGAGTTTGCTTTGAGATAGCAAATGCTCACACTAAGGTCAATGCTCCCCCTAGATTTTATAGACCATCCAGTGACAAAGAAAACAATATCGAGCATAAAGCACAAGATATTAGAACAGAGCATGCAAGCTTAACTGACAAACAAGTGCATAGATAAATAGATAAGGGACACATGTCTTACACCATGCACAACGACACACCAGGGACGAGTTCACAAGACACTAACAAGCAACTGCAAAAGAACGCAAGAGACCAACTGCAAATGAACCCCCCATGCAACTCCCATGACCTAATGGAGCTCTCTCCCCCTTTGGCATCAAGACACCAAAAAGGAAAAGAGCGAAGCTAGCGCCCCGGGGTTTAGTAGAACTCCTCGCCAGTCACCGCAGAGCTGTCAGAAGCATCATCATCACCATCATCGGTGTCGTCTGGCTCCTCAGCCTCCTCGGCTTTCTCAGACTCCTCAGACCCCACCATAGCCGCCTCAGGACCACGGACGGAAGAGGTGACAGGCGCTTCATCAGACCACTGCCAGTTCTCCATGCACCACGAGTCCTCAGGAGTGATAGTCTTCTCAGAGCCACTCTGCACACATGGCACATTGAGGTGCTTCATCAACCGAATCTGCTTGCGACGCGCCATCTTCTCAGCAACATGGGCCTTGTAGAGCTTCTTCTGAATGTGAGTCTGTAAGCAGAAGGTCTTCTTGATCTTGGATGTCAGCTTGTCAACCCAAGAGGGCTAGGCCCCAGCCTCCAACTCAAAGTCATCGTCGTCCGAGGTAGCATACACGTCCTCCTGATTGCTCGTAGAAAAACGAGGAGTCTTATGCTTCTTCTTCCTCAGAACCTTAACCTCATGCTCCGTGAGGTTTGCAGGAGTGGAGAGAGGCTCTCCTAGCCTACGGACAGCCCAAACGGTGTTCAGAAACTGCATCACAAAGGGAGCATAGATTGGTACCTTGAGGTACCACACCATATTGTACATCTCCTCCCACATCCACTTGGAAACATCAAACGTGATGCCAGATCCCCTCTTGGTCTTCCTCGCCACAAGTAAATCCACCAGATAACCATAAATATCATCTTGGTTCCTAACCTTCGGAAGCAGCACACACCGGAATACATGACGCATAATGTCATAGACTGGCAGAAGGTCACTGGACTTACCCACAATGCCATGTCCAGGAATGTACAGAGGGGCAAGCTTCTCCTTATCCATGGGTTGAGGTCTGCCGTGAGGATGGAGACCTCCTTGACCCTCCTCCCCGATATCCTCATAGCCAAGAGCATTGCAAAAAGCTCGCCACGGGACATGAAAGAATTCATCATGGCACATGAAAGAAAGGCGACGCTCAGCATCAGAGCCGAAGTGGACTGTGGCATAGAACTGATGGATGAGCTGCACATAGAAGTCACAATTCACGGTCATGAGCTTGATCAAGTCAAACTCCTCACAGATCTCGAGAGCTTCTTGAAAGAACATGCGGTGCCCCCATGTTTGGTTTTGGTAATTGATGACAATATCTATGGACTAATGGTTGTCTTGAGTTATATTTGAAGGATTTGTCCATAGGCTTCTCTTGAAGTCCATGTGTTGGTTTCAAGGAGTTTATGAGTTGACCAAGGTGCTATTAAGGAATTATCCAAAGATTGGTCATGTGAGTGCTGAGATTATTACAAGCATGTCTTGAAGAAGAAGATTGTGTGATCATTCATGTTTACCTTCAAGACATCATCGAAATGAAGAGAGTTGGAAAGATTCAAGGTTGATCAAGACTAAGTCAAGAGTGAATCAAGTTGGTCAACTCACAAAGCGTAGAAGATGTACCGAGAGGGATAAAGTGATCCCATGGTATGGTAAGCATTGTCCATTGCACTTTGTGTACTAACCCATGGTCTATGTGAGAGTTCTATGTGGGTTTAGGTACATGTCCATGGGCTTGCGTCAAGAGGAAGATATCATACAACCCATGAAAAGGATGACATCAAGTGGTGATCGTCATCAAGATTGCCATGTGCAAGTTCAAGTGGAGCATCAAGAAGAGATAAAGTGCTTGAATCTTGCCACCCATTTGGTGTCAATGGACTTGTGAAGATGTGCTAAAGAGTGGCTCACCCATAGTGGACTATGAGGGAGCAATCATCTAGTCCTCATCGAGCCAACACAATCAAGAAAGGTGGTCCAACTTGAGGGAGTCAATATTGTCATCATATAGCTCAAGTGGACCATGTGCAATGCAAAGGTTTGCCCTTGATCGGTTCTCTATTTTACCGGTCTCGTGGTGGTAGTTGGGAGACCGGGTTATAGGATAATTTGCCGTACTATCAAGGGGGGCTCTCAAGTTGGTAGCTTGATCGTATCGTTAGTAGAGAGCTCAAACCATTGCATCCTTGCATCATGTTTCTTGGTTCTTTTTTGGTTCTCTTTGGAAGTCTTAGATCTTATGGTCATTTTGATGACAAGCTTGAGTTCATCGAAAATGGAGTTCGCATGCGTCTTCTATGATGTTTTCGGTGTTGGAGGTTTTACCAGTCTTATCTGAGGAAGGGTTCTCACCATTTTCTTATGGGACTTTTATATTTTGCTTATTATTGATATTTATTTTAATATTGTGTTAGCTCTTTTCGCTAGCTTTCCAACAAACTTGGTTTCATCGAATTCGGAGTTCGTTTGCAAAAGTTGTGGCAGTTTTGGTGTTCTGAAAAGGCTGCAGCGGTACTACCGCGAATTGGAGCGGATGTAATTTTTTACTACCGCTCTAGAGCGGTACTACCGTGGATCCTACGGCGGTAGTACCGCTCCGGACCAAAAACTCATCCCAAGTCCTGCGGTGGTAGGCCCGGATGTATTTTTTAGTACTGCTCGCAAGCAGTAGTACCACTACCATTTGCGGTAGTACCGTGAGATGGAGCGGTAGTACTGTGAGGACGAGCGGTAGTACCGCTCCGGCAGTTCTACTAGCCTTTTGCCTCCTCGCTGTTGTTTTTCAAAGGGGTACTACCGCCCTAGCGGTAGTACCACTCCTTGGAGCGGTAGTACCGCTCTTTCGGGCTGTGAGCATAACGGTTGGATTTCCCCCGACCTATAAAAGGCGGTCTTCTTCCCCATTGAACCTAATACCTTGAGCTCGTGTTCTTCCCCCATTGTTGACCTTCTTCGAGATTGCTAACTCTCAATCTCTCCATGGATTATTGCTAGTTTTTGAGGAAAAAGAGAGAGGAGATCTAGATCCACATTTCCACCAATCACTTTCTCCTCTATGTGAGGGGAACCCCTTGGATCTAGATCTTGGAGTTCTTGGTGTTCTCCTTCTTGTTCTTCCTCTCATCTTCCTCCCTAGCATTAGTTGCTTTGATGGGATTTGAGAGAGAAGGACTTGGGCACTCCGTGTGCCTTGCCATTGCATTTGGTGCATCGGTTTGAGTTCTCCATGTGATACGTGGAAGTTACAAGTTGAGAAGCTTATTACTCTTGGGTGCTTGGTACCCTTGAGCTTGTTACTCTTGGGTGTTTGGACACCCTAGAGCTTGTTCCTCTTGGGTGCCTTGGCGCCCTAGATGATTGGTGTTGTTCGGAGCTCAATCATTGTGGTGTAAAGCTCCGGGCAAGCGTTAGGGTCTCCAATTAGGTTGTGGAGATCGCCCCGAGCAATTTGACAGGTACCGGTGACCGCCCCCAAGGGTTGCCGAAGTGTACGGGTTTGGTGACCGCCCCCAAGGGTCGCCATTTGTACGGGTTCGGTGACCGCCCTCAAGGGTCCCTTAGTGGAATCACGACATCTTGCATTGTGCGAGGGCGTGAGGAGATTACGGTGGCCCTAGTGGCTTCTTGGGGAGCATTGTGCCTCCACACCGCTACAAACGAAGATTAGCATCCGCAAGGGTGTGAACTTCGGGATACATCATCGTCTCCGTGTGCCTCGGTTATCTCTTTCCCAAGCCCTTTACTTATGCACTTTACTTTGTGATAGCCATATTGTTCTTTGTCATATATCTTGCTATCACATAGTTGCTTATCTTTCTTAGCATAAGTTGTTGGTGCACATAGGTGAGCCTAGTTGTTTTAGGTTTTGTGCTTGACAAATTAACCGCTAGGTTTATTCCGCATTTGTTCAAGCCTTAACCGTAATTATTTTAAAGCGCCTATTCACCCCCCCTCTAGGCGACATCCTCGATCTTTCAATTGGTATCAGAACCTCGTCTCTCTTTGTTAGGCTTAACCGCCTAGAGAGTAAAGATGTCGACTAGGGGATTAGGATTCTCTGACACTCTTAGTTTCAATGGCACAAATTTTGATATTTGGGTAATTCGCATGCTTAACCTCTTTAGGGTCATGGACCCAAATTTAGAGTGAATTGTAGATATGGGTTTTTCTCCTCCAAAGGATCCCCAAAGATTATCTTTAGAGGATGAGAAAAACTCTTATCTCAATGCTCAAGCTTCTAATGTGCTTTTCGATGCTTTGAGCAATGTAGTTATATTTCAACTCATGCCGTTCCGGGATGCTCATGAGTTATGGACAAAGCTTCAAGATAAATATGGTGTGTCCAGGATTTGTGGGGATGATTGTTCTCCCTCCTCCTCCGGCCGTGTTGCCTTCTCAACTTCTTCTACTTCACCTACATGTGGATTGCCACAAGGTAATGCTAGGGTGAGTAGTGGTGGTCATTGCAATGACGATAGTGTGCTTGTTCTTGGTGATTCTTCATCACTATCTTATTGCAATGGTCCTTCTTTGGACTTTAACACTTCGAGCACCTTACATGTTTCACATGCTCGTGTTGGTAGTCCTTTCATATCATGTAGAAATTTCTTGCTCAAATCTCATGATGATATGCTTCCTATGTCTTGTTGCCATGATAAAAATGTATCTATTTCCTCAAGTTGTTGTGCTAACAATGTCGAGGAAACTCAACACTCCATGGAACAAGATGTGGTCTTGAATGGTGCTTCAAGGGATCCTACATCATCATATATTGCATTTTGCCTTATGGCCAAGGCCTCAAAGGTATCTCCCACTTTGAATCCCAATATATCTTCTGATGATATTGATGATGGCAAGAATGATGATGATGTTGATTATGATGAAGGGAATGATAATGTTGCCTCCTTAAAAATTAAGGGGGAAATGGTTTTTAAAGCTCTTCATAAAAATAAAATTGCTCGTTCCAACTTCATGGAAATTATGTCCATTGCCATTGAGGGCAAGAAATATATTGAGGAGTTGGAATCTCATCTCGAGGAGCATGAGGTCACCATTGAGAAAATGGAAGGTCATGGGCGTGATTACGCTAATGAGATTGCGGACCTCTCTCAAGCTCTTGAACTTGAACAAACCACCAAGGAATCTCTTGAGGAGACTTTTGCTCTAGAATTATCTAGAGTAAGGGAATCTCATGATAGAGCTCTTGAGGTGGCCAATGATTTCGAAACTAAAAATGAGGAGCTTGAAGTTGCGCATTCTAAACTCCTTGAGGACTTTGAGCACCTCGAAAATGGCTCAAGGGTCATTAAGAGTGAGCTCATCAAACTCACCGAGTCTCATGCTCAACTTAAAGCTTCATATTCAAAAGAGCTTGTCAAGTTGTCTTCTCCTCTTGTTTCTAATGATGATGCTTGTGCTACTAACTCTATCTCTTGTGAAGCATCCATATTGAAGGAGAATGTTGAGCTACGGGCTCAACTTGAGTTGCTATCTAGCAAATATGGGAAATTGGAAGAAAGTCATGAAAATCTCTCAAACTCTCATGATGATCTTCTAGTATCCCATAATGTGCTAAAGATAGCTCATGAGGCCATGCTTGCTAAGGTAACATCTAGTGAGCCTCATGTGGATACTAGGACTACATCTAGTCAAAGTGCTATATTGCCATGTGCTAGTCCTTGGTAATTCATCTACTCACAATGTTGGTACATCTTGTGATGAATTGCTTTCCTTTCCTTGTTGCTCAAACAATGAAGGTTATACTTTCTCTAGTACTTGTGTTGATACTAACCATGTAGAGGAAATCAAAGAGCTCAAGGCCCAAGTCACTTCTTTGAAGAGAGACTTGGGAAAGTGTCATGAAGGGAAGGCCACACTCAACAATATCTTGAGTGTGCAAAAATCCCCCAATGACAAAGGTGGACTTGGATTCAACTCCAATAAGAAGAAGAAGTCCAAGAGCAACAAGAAGAAGGGCCAAAAACAAGTCAAGAATTTGGCCAAGATCATTTTCTTCAAGTGCAAAATTGAAGGGCATCATGTTAGATCTTGCCCTTTGAAGAAGAAGGCCATTAGTGACAAGCAACAAGGGAAGCGGCCACAAGTTCACTCTCATTCTCAATCTCAAGTTGAGAAATCAAGTGAGAAGAAAGTAAAGAGTAGATGTTGCTACCTATGTCGTGAAAAAGGTCACGTCGCTTCTTCATGCACAAATGGTACCTCATCCAACCCAATTATCATTCATGATGTCTATTATCTTGGGAAGGATAAGGTTGGCAATGTGTTTGCCAAGTTTGTTGGTACTCAAAGTGGTTTGAAGCAAAGAACCATTTGGGTAGCCAAGCCTATTGTGACTAACCTATTAGGACCCAACTTGGTTGGGGACCAACTAGCTCAAACTTGATCAATAGGTGTTGTTGGAGGGCATTGGACACTTGGCTACATTATGAAGAATTAAGGGGACTTCATCACTCTTATTGACTCAAGCCAAGTCAATTGAATCATCAAGCTTATATCTTATATCCAATGTGCCTTCTTGCGGTAACTTGTACTTAAATTGTTTACATTGAAAGTTAATTGCCCACTTGCATGTTTTGGTTTTGTTCCTTGCATGTGTTTGTATATGTTGTGCTTCCAACTTGATTATCTTGAGCAATCAAGTATGTATGTGTTGGTTTGCACATCATGTATGTGTGTGTCATGCATTGAGCCTTTTGCATCTTGTTTATTTCTTAGTTGGCTCTTGTGAGAGATTAATGGAATATCCCATTATGGGGGAGTGATGTGCTTTGTGCACCTCACAATCCTATAAATGTGTGTACATGAGTAATACAATCTAGTATTGATATTTCAAGATTATCTAGTTGCTATGTGGTATGTCTTCTCATGAGAAATTCAAATTCTAAATTGTCCATTAATTATCTCTTGTTGGATCCTCTTATTGCCTCTTGTTAAGTTTTCTTCATTCGTATCACATTATGGGGGAGTAATATGCTATGTATATTACTAGCCTAGAAAATGTGTACATTTGAGATTTTGTCACCTAGTGTTGATATTGTAGATTATCTTGTTCCTAGGTGGCATGTTAGCTCTACAAGTTGCAATTTGCTTGTGTTTGGTGTGAAGATGATGTTGGATATCCTTGCTATCTACCAATGGGAATTATTTCCAAATACTTTTTGTCTTATGACAATTGGTACTCACTTATGTGTGGTACAAATTATTGATCATCTTCACATTGGCCTTTGCTTTTATTTGCCTTATCTCGTGCCTAGGATTGTGTCAACTCCCATTGTTTTCCATACCACTTGTGGATCTTGTTATTTTATTGATCTTGTTTAGTGATTTCTAGATATAGTGAAAGTGGTGATCCACCTTGTGCATTTTGTATTCAAATGCAAATTCTCTATAATGCACTAGCCTTGGGGGAGCTATCCTATTTTATATAAAACACTCATCTTATGATCCTTAAGTGTGTGTTGGTGGATGGCAAGTCGTTTCTTTTGGTACTTTGTGCCAACATGAAACTTTGTAGAGAGCTTGGTTTGTTTGGAACCATCCTCTCCTTTGGGAGTTTGACATCTTTTTTGTGTGTTCCAATGGTTATCTCATTCCTTGATGTATATTTTAATGATATCTTCCAAGTGATGATTTCTCCATTTGGTATCCTTTTCACTTGGTTTTTCCTTTTATTTTGGTATCGGTTCTTGAAAGTCTTGAGCATGCATTTTAACTTCATGTAGTTCCTTTGGCATGTTTTCTTTCTTTGACCCAATATATAAGGGAAACTCCACCAAGTCTCAAATTGGATGAGATGTGCATGAGATTCATTTTCATATCTATATGCACACATATCTGTGGAGTTTTTCCTATGTATTGTTGGTTCTCTAACTCTTTGCTCCCAATGAGTTTGGGTACCATTTTGTTTGTGTTGTTGTTCTAGGAACAATTGGAGATGCATTGGATACTCGGCTCATTCAAAAGGAAGGTGTTGTCACCATGTGCTTATTGGAGTCAAGCTAGGATGATCAATGAACTACTTTCTACCTTCAATTGGTATCTACTACATCCTTCCAATGCTATCTCGGTAACAAGTATCATCATCTACTACATGCACACATTATTGCATCAATCGTGTGTAGATTGTATCATGGCATGTTATTCTTTCTTTCTTGTGATACTTGTTTCCTTTCTCAAAGCATCCCAACGATGATCTCTTGTTGCTAGTTGTGATGTCTTTGATGGTTGTGTGGTAGGAATTCATTTATATACAATAAGACCATATCTAGCCTTGGGCTATGCTTCCAAGCACATATCTTATTGGTATATGTATGACTTCCTTTTGGATATCTTGTTCCTTCGTGTTGTAACTATTTCGGGTGTACATCCTTCTTTGTAGATATATATCGTCATGATTTCGTCTACCTAGACCCTTATACACTTGAGAGAAATTACATCTCTAGATGATATCCTTTCTTTCACGTCCACCTTGTCTTTCTTATGTTATTTCTTTGGTGGCTCTGTGAAAGCTTTTGCCTTGAGTGCGTGTCTTATCTCGTTGCATCTTGATGCACTATTGTGTGGTGAAGATTATTTTCCTCATGCTTGTCTTGACGAGGCTTTTGCCATTTTAATTGGTATCCCCTGTCTTGATGATGCTTATGCTTTTTATCTTCACCTTGGGTTGTCACAAGTGTTGGTTATTCATTTTGCATATTTAGTGTTCTTGTGAACCCAATTGCTTAGTTGTGTGTGAGAATGAAAGGCTTTGCACCGTGTATCTCATTCATTTGAGACTATGTTGATGCTTATGCTCATCCATATATTAGTCTTCTCATGTGCTTTGCCATGACTCACACACATCATTTTGGTTGAGCCTATTCTTAAGTTGCCTCTTTTACATGTTGCTCAACCATGTGTTTGTTGCAAGTGCTAGGCTTAGTTTCCTTTATGCTCACTTGCACTTGTTTTTTGTTTCTATTGATTTTGGGGGAGCTATGATCCTATGTTGTGCACTTTGTATCCAAATACAAAAATTATTATGTGTGCACAAATCATGGGGAGCTTCTCTAGCTTATTTAGAATACTCCTTTGCTCATTTCATAATATCCTTCATTCATGTGGCTCATAGGATCTTTGGTCTAGTTGGTTCAATTGATATCCTTTGATTGCTTGCTTCAATTGGTATCTTTTGATTGCTCGATTTCTTGTTTCTCTCTTTGTTATGTCTTTGTGGCATATCATTCTTTTGCAATCTTTGGGCCTCAATATAGTTTGTCTTCCTCCAAGTATTTACCATTGGATATGTGTATTGCATTCCACTCTCTTTTTGAGAGATACACAATTTATGGAGGAACACTCTTTATATTGGCCTTCTAAGCTTTTCACCCATTTTGGCAATCGATGCCAATGGGGGAGGAGTTTCAGAGAGTTTTGTGGAGAAGTCTTCAGAGTTTTCTCCTTGCTTTGGTTTTGGTTCCTAAGCATTTGCATCCCATTCTCATGCATCATTGGTTGTTGCATTGCATGGTGATGCATAACTCCTTGTATAAACTCTCTTGAAAGTGATTGTCATCAATTACCAAAATGGGGGAGATTGAAAGAACATGCGGTGCCCCCATGTTTGGTTTTGGTAATTGATGACAATCTCTATGGACTAATGGTTGCCTTGAGTTATATTTGAAGGTTTTGTCCATAGGCTTTTCTTGAAGTCCATGTGTTGGTTTCAAGGAGTTTATGAGTTGACCAAGGTGCTATTAAGGAATTATCCAAAGATTGGTCATGTGAGTGTTGAGCTTATTGCAAGCATGTCTTGAAGAAGAAGATTGTGTGATCATTCATGTTTACCTTCAAGACATCATCCAAATGAAGAGAGTTGGAAAGATTCAAGGTTGATCAAGACTAAGTCAAGAGTGAATCAAGTTGGTCAACTCACAAAGCGTAGAAGATGTACCGAGAGGGATAAAGTGATCCCATGGTATGGTAAGCATTGTCCAATGCACTTTGTGTACTAACCCATGGTCTATGTGAGAGTTCTATGTGGGTTTAGGTACGTGTCGATGGGCTTGCGTCAAGAGGAAGATATCATACAACCCATGGAAAGGATGACATCAAGTGGTGATCGTCATCAAGATTGCCATGTGCAAGTTCAAGTGCAGCATCACGAAGAGATAAAGTGTTTGAATCTTGCCACCCATTGTGGTGTCAATGGACTTGTGAATATGTGCTAAAGAGTGGCTCACCCATAGTGGACTATGAGGGAGCAATCATCTAGTCCTCATCGAGCCACCGCAATCAAGAAATGTGGTCCAACTTGAGGGAGTCAAGATTGTCATCATCTAGCTCAAGTGGACCATGTGCAATGCAAAGGTTTGCCCTTGATTGGTTCTCTATTTTACCAGTCTCGTGGTGGTAGTTGGGAGACCGGGTTATAGGATCGTTTGCCGTACTATCAAGGTGGGCTCTCAAGTTGGTAGCTTGATCATATCGTTAGTAGAGAGATCAAACCATTGCTTCCTTGCATCATGTTTCTTGGCTCTTTTTTGGTTCTGTTTGAAATTCTTAGAGCTTATGGTCATCTTGATGACAAGCTTGAGTTCATCGAAAATGGAGTTCGCATGCGTCTTCTATGATGTTTTCGGTGTTGGAGGTTTTATCGGTCTTATCCGAGGAAGGGTTCTCACCATTTTCTTATGGGCCTTTTATATTTTTCTTCTTATTGATATTTCTTTCAAGTTTGTGTTAGCCCTTTTCGCTAGCTTTCCAACAAACTTGGTTTCATCGAATTCGGAGTCAATTTGCAAAAGTTGTGGCAGTTTTGGTGTTGTGAAAAGGTTGCAGCGGTACTACCGCGAATTGGAGCGGATGTAATTTTTTACTACCGCTCCACAGCGGTACTACCATGGCTCCTACAGTGGTAGTACCGCTCCGGACCAAAAACTCATCCCAAGTCTTGTGGTGGTAGGCCCGGATGTATTTTTTAGTACCGCTCACAAGCAGTAGTACCGCTACCATTTGCGGTAGTACCATGAGGTGGAGCGGTAGTACTGTGAGGACGAGCAGTAGTACCGCTCTGGCGGTTCTACTGGTCTTTTGCCTCATCGCTGTTGTTTTTCAAAGGGGTACTACCGCCCTAGCGGTAGTACCGCTATGTGCGGGCTGTGAGCATAACGGTTGGATTCCCCCCACCTATAAAAGGGGGTCTTCTTCCCCATTGAACCCAATCCCTTGAGCTCGTGTTCTTCCCTCATTGTTGACCTTCTTCGAGCTTGCTAACTCTCAATCCCTCCATGGATTATTGCTAGTTTTTGAGGGAAAAGAGAGAGGAGATCCAGATCCACATTTCCACCAATCACTTTCTCCTCTATGTGAGGGTAACCCCTTGGATCTAGATCTTGGAGTTCTTGGTGTTCTCCTTCTTGTTCTTCCTCTCATCTTCCTCCCTAGCATTAGTTGCTTCGATGGGATTTGAGAGAGAAGGACTTGGGCACTCCGTGTGCCCTTCCATTGCATTTGGTGCATCGGTTTGAGTTCTCCACGTGATACGTGGAAGTTACAAGTTGAGAAGCTTATTACTCTTGGGTTCTTGGTACCCTTGAGCTTGTTACTCTTGGGTGTTTGGACACCCTAGAGCTTATTCCTCTTGGGTGCCTTGGCGCCCTAGACGGTTGGTGTTGTTCAGAGCTCAATCATTGTGGTGTAAAGCTCCGGGCAAGCGTCGGGGTCTCCAATTAGGTTGTGGAGATCGCCCCGAGCAATTTGACGGGTACCGGTGACCGCCCCAAGGGTTGCCAAAGTGTACGGGTTCGGTGACCGCCCCCAAGGGTCGCCATTTGTACGGGTTCGGTGACCTCCCTCAAGGGTCCCTTCATGGAATCACGACATCTTGCATTGTGCGAGGACGTGAGGAGATTACGGTGGCCCTAGTGGCTTCTTGGGGAGAATTGTGCCTCCACACCGCTCCAAACGGAGATTAGCATCCGCAAGGGTGTGAACTTCGGGATACATCGTCGTCTCCGCGTGCCTCGGTTATCTCTTACCCGAGCCCTTTACTTATGCACTTTACTTTGTGATAGTCATATTGTTCTTTGTCATATATCTTGCTATCACATAGTTGCTTATCTCGCTTAGCATAAGTTGTTGGTGCACATAGGTGAGCCTAGTTGTTTTAGGTTTTGTGCTTGACAAATTAACCGCTAGGTTTATTTCACATTTGTTCAAGCCTTAATCGTAATTATTTTAAAGCGCCTATTCACCCCCCCTCTAGGCGACATCCTCGATCTTTCACTTCTCCAAAGTAGTCAAGGTTGTTCTTCCAATGATTAATGTCAATGGACCACATCCGGGTGAACTTGTTCTTGTGATGCTCGAAGATTTCTGACACAATCCTCATCTAAAACTCATTCTGGAACTGAGAGTTGTTCCAACGAGGAGTAGGTGCAACAGAGTAGGGATCCTGAAAACGAGCCTTTTGCCAGTCCCGCATCTTTCACTTGTGCAATGGCATCGTAGCATGCTGCTTGGCGGCAACAGACTTCTCCCGACGGGTGGCTTTGGTAGGGATGACCACCTCATGAGCATCCTCATTGTCATCCGGCGGTTTGCCCCTACGGGACCTCTTCTTGGTGTTCCGAGGCTTCTGAGCAGCTTGAGAGCTAGAGACACCTATAAACTCACACAGAGAGCACACAGAAACCCCAGCCAAGATCAGAAGAATGTACACAAGATCAGAGGAATACTTCTCATGTATGTAAATAGAAGAGGAACATTGCAAATGGGTTCAGAGAGGGTGGTTGTTCCGGTTGTTCGACCGGTAGTACCGCTCCAGCGGTAGTACCGCTTGCAAGGAGCGGTAGTACCGCTGAGAGCGGATCTCCCTAGAGGAAGAACAAGAACAACCCTATCTCGAATCTAGATGCATTATTCCTACTGCTAGCTACGCACAGGAAATAGGAGGAGTTTAATATACTCGACAAGGCTCACAAGGTCTTGAAGGGTGCTCATGCTAGCCTCAAGGAGTCTTATGATCAACTCCAAGTGAAGCTAACCAAGGAGAAAACCACCTTTCCTCATATGGTATTAATTGATAATGCAAATGCTACTAACCCATGTTGTGAGCATGTGCATCTTGTGGAGGAGAATGCCAAGTTGAAAGAACAACTTGAGAGAGGCCTTGTGACGTGCATACAAGGTGAGAAGAACCTCAATGACCTTTTGAGCAATCAAAAGGAAGTTGTGGCCAAAGAGGGAGTTGGGTTTGCACCCAATTCCAAGAACAAGAAGAAGAACGACAAGACCAAACGACCTCCCCCTCTCAAGCAAATGTTTGTGAAGGAGGGAGAGGGTGCTCCAAAGGAGAAGAAGAACAATGTGAAGGGTGGTAATGTCAAAAAGGGCAACGTCACCCCTTCCAACAAAGCCGGCGACTTTAACCCTTCTTACGTGTTGTGCCGTGCTAGTGATGGGCATGTTTATGCTAAATTTGTTGGTTCTCCTTATGAGTACATTGAATGGTCTATTTGGGTTCCTAAGACCCTTGTTACTAACATCAAAGGGCCCATTACAAAATGGGTACCTAAAACCAAGCATTGATCTCTTGTAGGGTCATGGTTGCTCTGATACTAGGAGTTTATACGGATCTCTCCCACCAAACATTTGGCCAAAAATGCGGGAGTACAAGCAATGCCCTAGAGAGAGGATTCAACAAGAGGAACCCTGGAGAAGAGAACAGCATGGCATTACCGGTATCCACGGGAGGAGATCAAAGAAGAGGCGACCTCAACGGAGCAGATCCAATGAAGGGTCGACTGATCCGGAGGGCCTGCGGGCGCTCCAGGACGACGGGTGGAACAACCGGCGGCTAGGGTTTGGATGAGGGACGAGCGCTAAGGGAAAAAGAAAACCCTTCAACACGCACCCCTTATATAGGCGCCGAGATGTCAGCCGGTAGTACCACTACTAAAAGCGGTAGTACTGCTCCTGTAGCTAGCCAGTGTTTGTGAGCGGTACTTCCGCTCCATAAGTAGCGGTAGTACCGCTGCCAAATACCGGTAGTACCGGCCAGAGGTATAGGTGCAGGTAGGAGCGGCAAAACCGCTCGTACCGGACCAGAAGTACCGCTGGGACTACCCAGCCTAGTGGCAGAACGGTAGAACCGCTCTGACCACCTGATGTACCGCCAGGTTGTACCAGCCCGTGCACAAAGAGTTCAAACTTGTGTACATTGGAAAGATGGCTTGGGATGAGAAGGCTTAGTATGGAAGAATGACATTGTATTATGATGAAGAAGACTCTCAAGAGTGCAAGAAGCGAACAAAAAAAGCCACTCTTTAGAGAATTCAACCATCTAGGGGAACACAAAGGCAAGGCAAAAGGAAACACACAAAAGAGACTACCTCTGCACAAGGGCGGTGGACAGAGCCACCTATGTTTGGTATGGCGCCGCGAAGAATTATCCTTGTGCCCATGACCAAAACTCATCTTTGGAGCACAAGTACCATCAAAAATGGCTAATGTGAAAGACTCGATCAATTTATGCATAATGGGGGGAGGGAGAGCTCACTGAGAGAACAACACTCCCCCTATGTCCATGCCTACATCTAAACAAGACATCATGAAGAGTGTGGTGGGGTGTGCAAGAGTTCAAGCCCCATTGCTCGAATCAATGATATTTAGATCATGCCTTAACTCGCGAAATCTTGCTTCATCCAAGGGCTTCATGAAAATATCTGCAAGGTTATCATGAGTGTTTACATACTTGGGGTTGATCTCCCCTCGCCTAATATGATCCGGGATGAAGTGATACCGAATCTCAATATGCTTCGTCTTGAAGTGTTGCACAGGGTTGAGAGAGATCTTGATGGCACTTTCATTGTCACACCAAAGAGGCACTTCGTCACAAGTGACACCGTAATCCTTCAAAGTTTGCCTCATCCATAGAAGTTGAGCACAACAACTACCGGCAGCCACATACTCCGCTTTGGTGGACGAGAGAGATACACAACTTTGCTTCTTAGAAGACCAACTCACTAAAGAGCAACCAAGTAATTGGCACCCTTCGGAGGTGGACTCCCTATCCACTTTGTCTCCCGCCAAATTTGAATATGTATAGCCCAAAAGATCAAAGCTAGCTCCTCTTGGGTATCATAAGCCAAAGTTTGGGATATGAGCCAAATATCAAAAGATTCGCTTGACCGCCACAAAGTGGCTTTCCTTAGGTGCGTCTTGAAACCGTGCACAAATTCCCACACTCAACATGATATCAGATCTACATGCACAAAGGTAAAGCAAGGAACCAATCATGGAGCGATATACCTTTTGATCCACTGCTTTACCATTGGGATCAATGCCAAGTTGGCATTTGACGGGCATTGGAGCGGAAATCAGCTTGACATCACTTAGCTTGAATCTCTTGAGCATGTCTTGAGTGTATTTGGCTTGGTTGATGAAGGTTCCTTCTCTTCTTTGCTTGATTTCAAACCCGAGAAAGAACTTCAACTCTCCCATCATAGACATCTTGAACATTGAGATCATGAGAGCGGCAAACTCTTCATTGAAAGCTTTGTTAGGGGAACCAAAGATAATATCATCAACATATAGTTGGCACACAAACAACTCCCCTTTGACCTTGTTAGTAAAAAGAGTGGGATCGATTTTCCCAATTTCGAACCCACGATCTTGTAACAACTCAGTAAGATGCTCATACCATGCACGTGGGGCTTGTTTAAGGCCATAGAGCGCCTTGTTGAGTTGGTACACATGATCGGGGAAATAGGGATCCTCGAACCCCGGGGGTTGTTTGACATACATCAACTCATTAATGGGACCATTCAGAAAAGCACTCTTCACATCCATTTGTTTGAACTTGAAATTATGATGAGAAGCATAAGCAATCAACAAACGAATAGATTCAAGGCGAGCAACGGGAGCAAAGGTTTCACTGTAGTCGATACCCTTGACTTGGGAGTAGCTTTGTGCTACCAAACAAGCCTTGTTGCGAACAATGATCCCATGAGCATCTTGCTTGTTCTTGAATATCCACTTGGTTCCAATGACATCATGATTCCCGGTTGGCCTTGGCACTAATTTCCACACTTGGTTGTGCTCGAAGTTGTTGAGTTCTTCATGCATGGTATTGAGCCAATCCGTATCCTCGAGCGCCTCATATACCTTTTGGGGTTCGACACAAGAAACAAACGCGTAATGTTCACAATAGTTTGCTAATTGTCTACGAGTGCTTACCCCCTTTCTTAGGCTTCCAACCACATTCTCCATGAGATGACCTTTGGTAGTGAGCTTGGAAACAATCTTCACGGCACGACGCTCTAATTCCTCCTCGGATGTGAAAAGAGGAGGGGTTACTTGATCATCTTGAGCACCGTCTTGAGCTTGTTCTTGATCTTGAGCTTGCTCTTGATCTTGAACTTGCTCAAAAGGGAGAACTTGACCATGGGCATCACTTGGTGGTTCACCACCATCTTGATATTGATATTGCCCTTGATCTTGTTCACGAGGTTGAGGGCCTTCACTTTGTTCTTCGGAAGCGAGTAGGTCTTGGGTTTGTGATGGCTCCACTTGAGTGGAGCATTGTCCTTCTCCTTCGGCCACAAGGGGTTCCTCGATGGGTAGGATATGACCAACACCCATTCTTCTTATGGTTTGGGGAGGAATTTCATCACCTACATCACAAGTACCACTTTGCTCCACTTGGGAGCCGTTATTCTCATCAAACTCTACGTTACACGTCTCCTCAATGAGTCCGGTGGACTTGTTGATGACATGGTAAGCATGAGAGTTTGTAGCATAACCAACAAATATTCCCTCACGAGCTCTAGCCTCAAATTTAGACAAATGGACACCTTTCTTGAGAATGAAACATTTACACCTGAACACCCAGAAGTACTTGAGGTTGGGCTTGTTACCGGTAAGTATTTCAGAAGGAGTCTTGTTCAAGCCTTTGCGGAGATAGAGCCGATTGGATGCATGACATGGTGTTGATGGCTTCGGCCCAAAAGTTGTATGGAGACTTGAATTCCGCCATCATGGTCCTTGCTGCATCCATCAACATTTGGTTCTTCCTCTCCGCGACACCATTTTGTTGAGGGGTGTATGGTGCAGAATATTGATGCTTGATCCCCTGATCACTAAGAAACTCATCCAAGGTGTAGTTCTTGAACTCGGTGCCGTTGTCACTCCTTATTGTCAAGATCTTTGCATCATGTTGACGTTGAGCTTCATTTGCAAAGTCGATGACGGTTTGTTGAGTCTCACTCTTCCTCTTGAAGAAATATACCCAAGTGTATCTTGAATAATCATCCACAATCACCAAGAAATACTTTCTACCCCCAAGACTATCAAAGGATGGAGGCCCAAAGAGATCCATATGAAGGAGCTCCAAGGGTCTATTTGAGTAGATGATAGTCGTGGGAGGGTGAGACTTCTCGTGTAGCTTTCCTTCGATACAAGTACTGCAAGCACGTTCTTTGGCAAAACTAACGTTTGTTAGTCCACGGACATGGTCCTCCTTGAGAAGACTTTGCAAAGATCTCATATTGACGTGGGCTAAACAGCGATGCCAAAGCCACCCCGCATCAACTTTAGCCATTAGGCATGTCGCGGTCTTAGTGGGTCGCTCCAAAAAGTTAGTCACATAAAGACCGTTCTCGACATGCCCAACAAAGGCTACTTTAAGAGTCTTGCTCAAAAGAGGGCCACGATATCAATATCAAATAATGTGGCAAAGCCCATGAGTGCAAGTTGATGAATGGAAAGTAGATTGTATGCAAGGGACTCAACAAGCATGACTTTCTCGATCGTGAGATCATGAGAAATGACAACCTTACCAAGACCCAATACCTTAGAGGACGAGGCATCACCCCACTCGATGTTGGTGGGCATAGAAGGGATCTTGTGCACGTCCACCACCAAGTCCTTGCTTCCGGTCATATGATTTGTGGCTCCACTATCGAGCAACCATGATCCCCCACCAGAAGCAAACACCTACAAGAGATCAATGCTTCATTTTAGGTACCCATTTTGTAATGGGTCCTTTGATGTTAGTAACAAGGGTCTTAGGAAACCAAATAGACCATTCAATGTACTCATAAGGAGAACCAACAAATTTAGCATAAACATGCCCATCACTAGCACGGCACAACACGTAAGAAGGGTTAAAGTCGCCAGCTTTGTTGGAAGGGGTGGCATTGCCCTTTTTCACATTACCACCCTTCACATTGTTCTTCTTCTCCTTTGGAGCACCCTCTCCCTCCTTCACAAACATTTTCTTGAGAGGGGGAGGTCGTTTGGTCTTGTCATTCTTCTTCTTGTTCTTGGAATTGGGTGCAAACCCAACTCCCTCTTTGGCCACAACTTTCTTTTGATTGCTCAAAAGGTCATTGAGGTTCTTCTCACCTTGTATGCACGTCACAAGGCCTCTCTCAAGTTGTTCTTTAAACTTGGCATTCTCCTCCACAAGATGCACATGCTCACAACATGGGTTAGTAGCATTTGCATTATCAATTAATACCATATGAGGAAAGGTGGCTTTCTCCTTGGTTAGCTTCACTTGGAGTTGATCATGAGACTCTTTGAGGCTAGCATGAGCACCCTTCAAGACCTTGTGAGCCTTGTAGAGTATATCAAACTCCTCCTTGAGTCTAGCATGGTCAACCCCAAGTTTAGCCTTGTCGGAATTTAGCACGCGAGTTACAACAAGAGCATGATCAAGATCTTTCTTTAATTTGGCATGGTCATCGTTGTGTGACTCCTCAAGAGCCAAACAATGCACACGCTCTTCCTCAAGAGCATTAGAGAGATCCGATATCTCATCGGCATAGTCACGACTATGACCTTCCATCTTAGAGATGGTTTCTTCATGAGCCTCGATCATGTCATTGGCTTCACCAAGTTGTTCCAAGAGAGCAATGAAGTTCTTCTTGGATTTGCCCTTGAGCTTACTCATAAAAGACTCAAATTCATTTACTTCCTCATTATACCCCTCACTTTCATCAATGCAATCCGCCAAGGAGGGATTAGTAATGATGGTAGTTTTGATGTTGGGGGTTACCTTGTTGGTGGCTTTAGCCATGAGTCACTTGGCGGTGATGTTCTCATTGGGTGAGTCGAAGAGGGACACCCGTGGAGTTGTGGCAATGGCAACGGAGGCCATGGCCATGGCTTTACTATCATCATCATCATCATCATCCTCATGGTATTCTTCTTGAACCACCAACCCTCTAGTTGAAGTCTTCTTGGTGAAGTTGTTCTTGTTGGGGAAAGACTTGGCTTTGTCTTTTCGGATGATCTTGCCACCATTGTCTTCCCTCTTCTCGTAAGGGCACTCGCAACAAAATGGATCACATTGCCACAATTGTAACATGTTCTCACACGTTGCTTGCCCTTGAAGCTACTTGAGTTATTCTTGTTGAAGCTTGGCCTTGTGTTCTTCTTGCTCCAAAATTGCCTTGAAGCAAGAGACATGTGTTCATGATAATCATACTTAATATCTTTGGGGTTGCTATCATCTTCTTCCTCATCATCCTCTTCTTCCACACTAATCTTGGCCTTCAAGGCAAGGTTGGGCTTCTTTGCTCTTTGAGAACGTAACACCGCATTGTCGGTGGTCTTGTCCAAGATGCTCATAGCCACAAACTCATCCAACACTTCACTTGAGGACAAGGTGTGAGAGTCCGGCCTTTGATGAATGACGGAGGACATGGCCTTGTGGTAAGGCATCATGGCCTTGAGAAATTTGCGCTTGATCCAATTGTCATCTGTATCCTTGCTCCCATGATCTCAGAGTGAGACCGCGAGAGTAGTTAATCTCCGATAGAGCTCATGAGGTTCTTCATCTTCTTTTATTGCAAACTCATCGGCTTCATCTTGCACAACTTCATAGTTGGAGCATTGTATGCTTGCGCTTCCCCTGTAGAGAGAGACAATATGCCGCCATGCATCCTTGGCCACGGTGAAGGGTCAGAGGTGAGCAAGATCTTCGGGTGGAATTGCATCTTGGATGATGAAGAGAGCATTCTCATTGAATTGACTATCCACGGCTTCTCGAGGAGTGAAGTTGCTTAGGTCATGTGGATAAAAACCTTCTTCAATGATTCTCCAAAGGTTGGTATTAACATGGTTCAAATGATGCTTAAAACGATAAACCCAAGAATCAAAGTCCTCATTTTTTACAATCTTAGGGGGAGGACCGGCATGATTCAAATGAGTGGAAGGAATTGGTCCACCATAAGTAAGTGGAGGTTCCACATGGAAAAGATGTCGTTGCCAGTTTTACCACTAGTAGAAGGAGTGAGGGAGTTCCGGACTAGGGGGTGTCCGGATAGCCGAACTATCATCATCGGCCGGACTCCAAGACTATGAAGATACAAGATTGAAGACTTCGTCCCGTGTCCGGATGGGACTTTCCTTGGCGTGGAAGGCAAGCTTGGCGATACGGATATGTAGATCTCCTACCATTGTAACCGACTCTGTGTAACCCTAGCCCTCTCCGGTGTCTATATAAACCAGATGGCTTTAGTCCGTAGGACGAACAACAATCATACCATAGGCTAGCTTCTAGGGTTTAGCCTCCTTGATCTCGTGGTAGATCTAATCTTGTAACACACATCATCAATATTAATCAAGCAGGACATAGGGTTTTACCTCCATCAAGAGGGCCCGAACCTGGGTAAAACATCGTGTCCCTCGTCTCCTGTTACCATCCGCCTAGACGCACAGTTTGGGACCCCCTACCCGAGATCCGCCGGTTTTGACACCGACATTGGTGCTTTCATTGAGAGTTCCTCTGTGTCGTCGCCGATAGGCTCGATGGCTTCTTCGATCATCATCAACGACGTAGTCCAGGGTGAGACCTTCCTCCCCGGACAAATCTTCGTATTCGGCGGCTTTGCACTGCGGACCAATTCGCTTGGCCATCTAGAGCAGATCGAAAGTTACGCCCCGGGCCATCAGGTCAGATTTGGAAGTTTGAACTTCACGGCTGACATCCGCGGGGACTTGATCTTCGATGGATTCGAGCCACAGCAAAGCGCGCCGCACCGTCACGACGGGCATGATTTAGCTCTGCAGCCGGACAGTACCCTAGAGGCCGCACTCGAGCCCGCTCCGATCTTCAATTCGGAGCCGGCTGCGCAGATCGAGGATGGATGGCTAGACATCGCCTCGAGGGCTGCAACCTCTACTGCGATAGAGCCGAACACTGATCTTGTCCCTCACGAGGCTCGTGACTCCGAGGCGCCGGACTCCTTACCGGACTCTGAACCTCCCGCACCCCCACTAATCGAATCCGGTTGGGCGCCAATCATGGAGTTTACTGCCTCGGACATCTTTCAACACTCACCTTTTGGCGACATCCTGAGTTCGCTAAGGTATCTCTCATTATCAGGAGAGCCCTGGCCGGACTGCGGCCAGGACGGTTGGGATGCGGACGACGAAGAAATTCAAAACCCACCCACCACCCACTTGGTAGCCACTGTCGATGATCTAACCGACATGCTAGACTACGACTCCGACGACATCGACGGTATGGACGACGATGCCGGAGACGACCAAGAACCAGCGCCTACTGGGCACTGGAAAGCCACCTCATCATATGACATATACATGGTGGATATCCCAAAGGATGGGAATGGCGAAGGGGCAGCAGAGGATGACCCCTCCAGGAAACAGCCCAAGCGTCAGCGTCAGTGGCGCCGCTCTAAATCCCGCCAGAGCAAAAACGAAGATTTCGGCACCGGAGATAATAATACACCGGATAGTGCCGAAGACAATCCACTCCAACAAGATCCAGCGCAGGAGGACGGAGACGCCAGCCCTCATGAGAGAGCGACAGAAGAAGAAGTAGAGGACTACATGCCTCCCTCCGGAGACGAGGCAAGCCTCGACGACGACGAATTCGTCGTGCCTGAGGATCCCGTCGAACAAGAGCATTTTAAACGCAGGCTTATAGCCACGGCGAACAGCCTCAAGAAAAAGTAGCAACAACTTAGAGCTGATCAAGATCTGCTAGCCGACAGGTGGACTGAAGTCCTCGCGGCCGAAGAGCATGAGCTCAAACGCCCCTCCAAAAGCTACCCTAAATGTAAGCTGCTCCCCCGATTAGAGGAGGAGGCATATGAACCCGCATCACCAGGAGACAATACGGCTGATCGACCACCCCGTGGTCGCGACAGAGAGGCCTCTAGGCCCTTCACTAGACCCGTACCCCGGCATCGCTCGAAAAACCCAAGGCCACAGGGGAACGCTCCGGACTTGCGAGATATATTGGAGGATAGGGCAAGACAATCAAGATCGATCTATGGATTGCGTGGGCGCCCCATGATACTGAAGGAAATATGCCCTAGAGGCAATAATAAAGTTATTATTTATTTCCTTATATCATGATAAATGTTTATTATTCATGCTAGAATTGTATTAACCGGAAACATAATACATGTGTGAATACATAGACAAACATAGTGTCACTAGTATGCCTCTACTTGACTAGCTCGTTTATCAAAGATGGTTATGTTTCCTAGCCATGGACAAAAGAGTTGTCATTTGATTAATGGGATCACATCATTAGGAGAATGATGTGATTGACATGACCCATTCCGTTAGCCTAGCACTTGATCGTTTAGTATGTTGCTATTGCTTTCTTCATGACTTATACATGTTCCTGTAACTATGAGAATTATGCAACTCCCGTTTACCGGAGGAACACTTTGGGTACTACCAAACGTCACAACGTAACTGGGTGATTATAAAGGAGTACTACAGGTGTCTCCGAAGGTACATGTTGAGTTGGCGTATTTCGAGATTAGGTTTTGTCACTCCGATTGTCGGAGAGGTATCTCTGGGCCCTCTCGGTAATTCACATCTTATAAGCCTTGCAAGCAATGTGACCAAATGAGTTGGTTACAGAATGATGCATTACGGAACGAGTAAAGAGACTTGCCGGTAACGAGATTGAACTAGGTATTGGATACCGACGATCAAATCTCGGGCAAGTAACATACCGATGACAAAGGGAACAACGTATGTTGTTATGCGGTTTGACCGATAAAGATCTTCGTAGAATATGTAGGAACCAATATGGGCATCCAGGTTCCGCTATTGGTTATTGACCGAGAATAGTTCTAGGTCATGTCTACATAGTTCTCGAACCCGTAGGGTCCGCACGCTTAACGTTACGATGACAGTTATATTATGAGTTTATGAGTTTTGATGTACCGAAGGAGTTCGGAGTCCCGGATGAGATCGGGGACATGACGAGGAGTCTCGAAATGGTCGAGACGTAAAGATCGATATATTGGACGACTATATTCAGAGTTCGGAAAGGTTCCGAGTGATTCGGGTATTTTTCGGAGTACCGGAGAGTTACGGGAATTCGCCGGGAGAAGTATTGGGCCTTATTGGGCCATACGGGAAAGAGAGAGGGGCTGCCTAGGGCAGGCCGCGCGGCCCCCCAAGGCCTAGTCCGAATTGGACTAGGGGGAGGGGCCGCACCCCCTCCTTCCTTCCCTTCTCTCTTCCCTTTCCTTCTCTCCTACTCCTACTACATGGAAGGTCTCCTAGTTGGACTAGGAAAGGAGGGAGTCCTACTCCCGGTGGGAGTAGGACTCCTCCCTGGCGCGCCCTCCCTTGGCCGGCCGCCCCCTCCTCCTTGCTCCTTTATATACGAGGGCAGGGGGGCACCCCATAACACACAAGTTGATCTACGGATCGTTCCTTAGCCGTGTGCGGTGCCCCCTTCCACCATATTCCACCTCGGTCATATCGTCGCGGAGTTTAGACGAAGCCCTGCGCCGGTAGAACATCATCGTCGTCACCATGCCGTCGTGCTGACGGAACTCATCTCCGGAGCCTTTGCTAGATCGGAGGGCCAGAGATCGTCATCGAGTTGAACGTGTGCTGAACTCGGAGGCCCCGTACGTACGGTCTACGAGGGTACGTGGACGAACACTCTCCCCTCTCGTTGCTATATCATCACCATGATCTTGCGTGTGCGTAGGAATTTTTTTGAAATTACTACGTTTCCCAACAGTTGTATCAGAGCCTAGGTTTTATGCGTTGATGATATATGCACGAGTAGAACACAAGTGAGTTGTGGGCGATACAAGTCATACTGCTTACCAGCATGTCATATTTTGGTTCGGCGGTATTGTGAGATGAAGCGGCCCGGACCGACATTACGCATACGCTTACGCGAGACTGGTTTCACCGTTGCGAGCACTCGTGCTTAAAGGTGGCTGGCGGGTGTCTGTCTCTCTCACTTTAGCTGAATCGAGTGTGGCTACGCCCGGTCCTTGCGAAGATTAAAACAGCACCAACTTGACGAACTATCGTTGTGGTTTTTATGCGTAGGTAAGAACGGTTCTTGCTAAAGCCCGTAGCAGCCACGTAAAATTTGCAACAACAAAGTAGAGGACGTCTAACTTGTTTTTGCAGGGCATGTTGTGATGTGATATGGTCAAGACGTGATGCTATATTTTATTGTATGAGATGATCATGTATTGTAACTGAAGTTACGGCAACTGGCAGGAGCCATATGGTTGTCGCTTTATTGTATGAAATGCAAACGCCCTGTAATTGCTTTACTTTATCTCTAAGTGGTAGCGATAGTCGTAGAAGCAATAGATGGTGTAACGACAATGATGCTACGATGGAGATCAAGGTGTCGTGCCAGTGACGATGGTGATCACGACGGTGCTTCGTAGATGGAGATCACAAGCACAAGATGATGATGGCCATATCATATCACTTATATTGATTGCATGTGATGTTTATCCTTTATGCATCTTATCTTGCTTTGATTGACGGTAGCATTTTAAGATGATCTCTCACTAATTATCAAGAAGTATTTTCCCTGAGTATGCACCGTTGCGAAAGTTCTTCGTGCTGAGACACCACGTGATGATCGGGTGTGATAGGCTCTACGTTCAAATACAACGGGTGCAAAACAGTTGCACACGCGGAATACTCGGGTTAAACTTGACGAGCCTAGCATATACAGATATGGCCTCGGAACACGGAGACCGAAAGGTCGAGCGTGAATCATATAGTAGATATGATCAACATATTGATGTTCACCGTTGAAACTACTCCATCTCACGTGATGATCGGACATGGTGTAGTTGATATGGATCACGTAATCACTTAGAGGATTAGAGAGATGTCTATCTAAGTGGGAGTTCTTAAGTAATATGATTAATTGAACTTTAATTTATCATGAACTTAGTCCTGGTAGTATTTTGCAAATTATGTTGTAGATCAATAGCTTGCGTTGTTGCTTTCATATGTTTATTTCGATATGTTCCTAGAGAAAATTGTGTTGAAAGATGTTAGTAGCAATGATGCGGATTGGATCCGTGATCTGAGGTTTATCGTCATTGCTGCACAGAAGAATTATGTCCTTAATGCACCGCTAGGTGATAGACATATTGCAGGAGCAGATGCAGACGTTATGAACGTTTGGCTAGCTCGATATGATGACTACTTGATAGTTTAGTGCACCATGCTTAATGGCTTAGAATCGGGACTTCAAAGACGTTTTGAACGTCATGGACCATATGAGATGTTCCAGGAATTGAAGTCAATATTTCAAGCAAATACCCAAGTTGAGAGATATGAAGTCTCCAACAAGTTCTATAGCTAAAAGATGGAGGAGAATCGCTCAACTAGTGAGCATGTGCTCAGATTGTCTGGGTACTACAATCGCTTGAATCAAGTGGGAGTTAATCTTCCAGATAAGATAGTGATTGACTGAATTCTCTAGTCACCACCACCAAGTTAGTAGAACTTCATGATGAACTATAATATGCAAGGGATGAAGGGATGATGAAAGTGATTCCCAAGCTCTTCATGATGTTGAAATCGACGAAGGTAGAAATCAAGAAAGAGCATCAAGTGTTGATGATTGACAAGATCACTAGTTTCAAGAAAAGGGCAAAGGGAAAGAAAGGGAACTTCAAGTAGAATGACAAGCAAGTTGTCAGTCCCGCGAAGAAGCCCAAAGCTGGACCAAAGCCTGAAATTGAGTGATTATACTGCAAAGGAAATAGTCACTAGAAGCGGAAATGCCTTGAATATTTGATGGATAAGAAGGATGGCAAAGTGAACAAGGGTATATTTGATATACATGTTAATGATGTGTACCTTACTAGTGTTTATAGTAACCCCTGAGTATTTGATACTTGTTCGGTTGCTAAGATTAGTAACTCGAAACAGGAGTTACAGAATAAACAGAAACTAGTTGAGGGTGAAGTGACGATGTGTGTTGGAAGTGGTTCCAAGGTTGATATGATCATCATCGCACACTCCCTATACTTTCGGGATTAGTGTTGAACCTAAATAAATGTTATTTGGTGTTTGCATTGAGCATGAATATGATTTGATCATGTTTATTGCAATACGGTTATTCATTTAAAGTCAGAGAATAATTGTTGTTCTGTTTACATGAATAAGACCTTCGATGGTCATACACCCAATGAACATACTTTGTTGGATCTCGATCATAGTGATACACATATTCATGATATTGATGCCAAAAGATGCAAAGTTAATAATGATAGTGCAACTTATTTGTGGCACTGCCGTTTGGGTCATATCGGTGTAAAGCGCATGAAGAAACTCCATAAAGATGGATTTTGGAATCACTTGGTTATGAATCATTTGATACTTGCGAACCGTGCCTTTTGCGCAAGATGACTAAAACTCCGTTCTTCGGAACAATGGAACGAGCTACTGACTTGTTGGAAATAATACATATCGATGTATGTGATCCAATGAGTGTTGATGCTCATGGCAAGTATCGTTATTTTCTGACCTTCACAAGATGATTTGAGCAGATATGGGTATATCTACTTGATGAAACATACGTCTGAAATAGTTGAAAGGTTCAAAGAATTTTAGAGTGAAGTTGAAAAATCAACGTAACAAGAAAATAAAGTTTCTGCGATCTGATCACGGAGACAAATATTTGAGTTACGAGTTTGGTCTTCAATTAAAACAATGTGGAATAGTTTCACAGCTCACGCACCTGGAACACCACAACGTTATGGTGTGTCCGAACGTCGTAACCGCACTTTATTGGATATGGTGCGATCTATGATGTCTCTTACTGATTTACCAATATTGTTTTGGGGTTATGCATTAGAGACAGCTGCATTCACGTTAAAAGGGCACCATCAAAATCCGTTGAGATGACGCCTTATGAACTGTGGTTTGGCAAGAAACGAAAGTTGTCGTTTCTTAAAGTTTGGAGTTGCGATGCTTATATGAAAAAGGTTTTCAACCTGATAAGCTCGAACCCAAATCGGAGAAGTGCGTCTTCATAGAATACCCAAAGGAAGCTGTTGGGTACACCTTCTATCACAGATCCGAAGGCAAAACATTCATTGCTAAGAACGGATCCTTTCTAGAGAAGGAGTTTCTCTTGAAATAAGTGAGTGGGAAGAAAGTAGAACTTGATGAGGTAACTGTACCTACTCCCTCATTTGAAAGTAGTTCATCACAGAAATCTGTTCCTGTGACTACTACACCAATTAGTGAGGAAGTTAATGATGATGATCATGAAACTTCATATTAAGTTACTACAGAATCTCGTAGGTCTTACAGAGTAAGATCCGCACCAGAGTGGTACGGTAATCCTGTTCTGGAAGTTATGTTACTAGACCATGACAAACCTACGAACTATGAAGAAGTGATGGTGAGCCCAGATTCCGCAAAATGGCTTGAGGCCATGAGATCTGAGATAAGATCCATGTATGAAAACAAAGTATGGACTTTGATTGACTTGCCCAATGATCGGCGAGACATTGAGATTAAATGGATCTTCAAGAGGAAGACGGACGCTGATAGTGTTACTATCTACAAAGCTAGAATTGTCGCAAAAGGTTTTCGACAAGTTCAAGGTGTTGACTATGATGAGAGTTTTTCACTCGTATCTATGCTTAAGTCTGTCTGAATCATATTAGCAATTGTCGCATTTTATGAAATCTGGCAAATGGATAAACAAAATTGCATTCCTTAATGGTTTTCTTAAATAAGAGTTGTATATGATGCAACCAGAAGGTTTTGTCAATCCTAAAGGTGCTAACAAAATATGCAAGCTCCAGCAATCCATCTATGGACTGGTGCAAGCATCTCAGACTTGGAATATACGCTTTGATAAGTTGATCAAAGCATATTGTTTTTGTACAGACTTACGGTGAAGCCTGTATTTACAAGAAAGTGAGTGGGAGCACTACAACATTTCTGATAAGTATATGTGAATAACATATTGTTGATCGGAAATAATGTAAAATTATTCTGCAAAGCATAAAGGAGTGTTTGAAAGGAGTTCTTTAAAAGAAAGACCTCGGTATAGCTGCTTACACATTGAGCATCAAGATCTATATAGATAGATCAAGACGCTTGATAAGATTTTTCAATGAATATATACCTTGATAAATTTTTGAAATAGTTCAAAATGGAACAGTCAAAGAAGGAGTTTTTGCCTGTGTTGCAAGGTGTGAAGTTGAGTAAGACTCAAGAGCCGACCATGGCAGAAAATAGAAAGAGAATGAAAAGTCATTCCCTATGCCTCAGTCATAGGTTCTATAAAGTATGCTATGCTATGAACCAGACATATTGTATACCTTGCTCTGAGTTTGGCAAAGGAATACAATTTTGATCTAATAGTAGATCACTGGACAGCGGTCAAGAATATCCTTAGTAAGGACTAAGGAGATGTTTCTCGATTATGGAGGTGATAAAAGAGTTCGTTGTAAAAGTTACATCGGTGCAAACTTTTACACTAATCCAGATGACTCCAAGTCTCAAACTAGATACATATTGAAAGTGGGAGCAATTAAGCTAGAGTAGCTCCATGTAGAGCATTGAAAACATAGAATGTTTGCAAAATACATACGGCTCTGAATGTGACAGACCCGTTGACTAAACTTCTCTCACAAGCAAAACATGATCATACCTTAGTACTCTTTGGGTGTTAATCACATAGCGATGTGAACTAGATTATTGACTCTAGTAAACCCTTTGGGTGTTGATCACATGACGATGTGAACTATGGGTATTAATCATATACAGATATGAATATTGGTGTTAAATCACATAATGATGTGAACTAGATTATTGACTCTAGTGCAAGTGGGAGACTGAAGGAAATATGCCCTAGAGGCAATAATAAAGTTATTATTTATTTCCTTATATCATGATAAATGTTTATTATTCATGCTAGAATTGTATTAACCGGAAACATAATACATGTGTGAATACATAGACAAACATAGTGTCACTAGTATGCCTCTACTTGACTAGCTCGTTTATCAAAGATGGTTATGTTTCCTAGCCATGGACAAAAGGGTTGTCATTTGATTAATGGGATCACATCATTAGGAGAATGATGTGATTGACATGACCCATTCCGTTAGCCTAGCACTTGATCGTTTAGTATGTTGCTATTGCTTTCTTCATGACTTATACATGTTCCTGTAACTATGCGAATTATGCAACTCCCGTTTACCGGAGGAACACTTTGGGTACTACCAAACGTCACAACGTAACTGGGTGATTATAAAGGAGTACTACAGGTGTCTCCGAAGGTACATGTTGAGTTGGCGTATTTCGAGATTAGGTTTTGTCACTCCGATTGTCGGAGAGGTATCTCTGGGCCCTCTCGGTAATTCACATCTTTATAAGCCTTGCAAGCAATGTGACCAAATGAGTTGGTTACAGAATGATGCATTATGGAACGAGTAAAGAGACTTGCCGGTAACGAGATTGAACTAGGTATTGGATACCGACGATCAAATCTCGGGCAAGTAACATACCGATGACAAAGGGAACAACGTATGTTGTTATGCGGTTTGACCGATAAAGATCTTCGTAGAATATGTAGGAACCAATATGGGCATCCAGGTTCCGCTATTGGTTATTGACCGAGAATAGTTCTAGGTCATGTCTACATAGTTCTCGAACCCGTAGGGTCCGCACGCTTAACGTTACGATGACAGTTATATTATGAGTTTATGAGTTTTGATGTACCGAAGAAGTTCGGAGTCCCGGATGAGATCGGGGACATGACGAGGAGTCTCGAAATGGTCGAGACGTAAAGATCGATATATTGGACGACTATATTCGGAGTTCGGAAAGGTTCCGAGTGATTCGGGTATTTTTCGGAGTACCGGAGAGTTACGGGAATTCGCCGGGAGAAGTATTGGGCCTTATTGGGCCATACGGGAAAGAGAGAGGGGCTGCCTAGGGCAGGCCGCGCGCCCCCCCCAAGGCCTAGTCCGAATTGGACTAGGGGGAGGGGCCGCACCCCCTCCTTCCTTCCCTTCTCTCTTCCCTTTCCTTCTCTCCTACTCCTACTACATGGAAGGTCTCCTAGTTGGACTAGGAAAGGAGGGAGTCCTACTCCCGGTGGGAGTAGGACTCCTCCCTGGCGCGCCCTCCCTTGGCCGGCCGCCCCCTCCTCCTTGCTCCTTTATATACGAGGGCAGGGGGGCACCCCATAACACACAAGTTGATCTACGGATCGTTCCTTAGCCGTGTGTGGTGCCCCCTTCCACCATATTCCACCTCGGTCATATCGTCGCGGAGTTTACACGAAGCCCTGCGCCGGTAGAACATCATCGTCGTCACCATGCCGTCGTGCTGACGGAACTCATCTCCGGAGCCTTTGCTAGATCGGAGGGCCGGAGATCGTCATCGAGCTGAACGTGTGCTGAACTCGGAGGCCCCGTACGTTCGGTGCTTGGATCGATCGGATCGTGAAGACATACGATTACATCAACCGCGTTGTGCTAACGCTTCCGCTTACGGTCTACGAGGGTACGTGGACGAACACTCTCCCCTCTCGTTGCTATATCATCACCATGATCTTGCGTGTGCGTAGGAATTTTTTTGAAATTACTACGTTCCCCAACAGATACGTGACGACAACCGTCGCACCGAACACAGTAAGTCCGGCCAGGCCGAACAAAACAGACAAAACTCTTTTGAGCTCCATCGCAATATCGCCCAGTACAGAGGCGCCGCACACCCACTATGCTTCACAAATGAAGTAATGGGTCATCAAATCCCCGAAGGGTTTAAACCCATGAATATTGAATCTTACGATGGCACAACAGACCCCGCGGTTTGGATCGAAGACTATCTCCTTCACATCCATATGGCCCGCGGTGACGATCTTCACGCCATCAAATATCTCCCCCTCAAGCTTAAAGGACCAGCCCGGCATTGGCTTAACAGCCTGCCAGTAGAGTCAATTGGGAGTTGGGAAGACCTGGAAGCCGCATTTCTCGATAACTTCCAAGGCACGTATGTGCGACCACCAGACGCTGATGACCTAAGCCACATAATTCAGCAGCCAGACGAATCGGCCAAACAATTCTGGACACGGTTCTTAACCAAGAAAAACCAAATCGTCGACTGTCCGGATGTGGAGGCCCTTGCAGCCTTCAAGCATAATATCCGCGACGAGTGGCTTGCCCGGCACCTGGGACAGGAAAAGCCGAAATCCATGGCAGCCCTCACATCACTCATGACCCGCTTCTGTGCGGGAGAGGACAGCTGGCTAGCACGCAGCAACAACCTCAGCAAACACTCTGGCAGTCCGGATACCAAGGACCGTAATGGCAGGCCGCGTCGTAACAAAAATAAATGCTGCATTAATGGTGACAACAGTGAAGATACGACAGTCAATGCCGGATTCAGAGGCTCTAAACCCGGTCAGCGGAAAAAGCCATTCAAAAGAACTACTCCGGGTCCGTCCAATTTGGACCGAATACTCGACCGCTTGTGCCAGATACATGGCACCCCCGAAAAGCCAGCCAACCACACCAACAGGGACTGTTGGGTATTCAAACAGGCAGGCAAGTTAATTGCTGAAAACAATGACAAGGGGCTGCATAGCGATGACGAGGAAGAGACCCGACCGCCGAATAATAGAGGACAGAAGGGTTTCCCCCCACAGGTGCGGACGGTGAACATGATATACGCAACACACATACCCAAAAGGGAGCGGAAGCGTGCACTCAGGGATGTATACGCGATGGAGCCAGTTGCCCCGAAGTTCAATCCATGGTCCTCCTGCCCGGTCACTTTTGACCGAAGGGACCATCCCACCAGCATCCACCATGGCGGATTCGCCGCATTAGTTCTAGACCCAATCGTCGATGGATTTCACCTCACCAGAGTCCTGATGGACGGCGGCAGCAGCCTGAACCTGCTTTATCAGGACACAGTGCGCAAAATGGGCATCGACCCCTCAAGGATTAAACCTACCAAGATGACCTTTAAAGGCGTCATACCAGGTGTAGAAGCCAATTGTACAGGCTCAGTTACACTGGAAGTGGTCTTCGGATCCCCGGATAACTTCCGGAGCGAGGAGTTAATCTTCGACATAGTCCCGTTCCGCAGCGGCTATCATGCCCTGCTCGGACGTACCGCGTTCGCAAAATTCAACATGGGGCCGCACTACGCATACCTCAAGCTCAAGATGCCAGGCCCTCGAGGAGTCATCATGGTCAACGGAAACACTGAACGCTCCCTCCGAACGGAGGAACATACAGCGGCTCTCGCGGCAGAAGTACAAAGTAGCCTCTTAAGGCAATTCTCGAGTCCGGCCGTTAAGCGGCCGGACATAGCTAAGCGCGCCCGGAGTAACCTACAACAAGACCACCTGGCACATTCCGAGCACGCGTAGCAGTGCGGCCCCAACCCCAGCCCATGTAAAACGTCAAGACAGGTCCTTCGCGTACACCATTATGCTCTGAAGATACCATGGGCATGGGGAGAGGGGCGCGACCACGATAGGCCCAGACTGCGGTTCAACCACACCAGGGGCTCTCAAGTGTGTCGTTCTTTTTTTTTTCTTTTTTTTTTACCCATAGGACTCCATTCGTCAGAGGCCCTGTCCGGCAATAGACCTGCCGAACTCACGATGCAACAGCCAGGGAAGAAGAAAGGCTACAGCGAATATCCAGGTGGTCTCCATTACGAGCATTAAATCTGTTTTATGCACCATTCCGCAGCCTACCCCTGGAGGGGGACATATTTTACAGTCCCATCCCTTGCTTATCGCACCATTTGTATCGTTATGCACTTATAGCAGTTTTTCCTGAATAAGTAATAAAGCACCCTTTTTGCTTCCAATTGCATTTCTCTTTTATGCATATGTTCATTTATGACATTACGCATCCGTACGTTTTGGTACGGCTAAATACACCAGGGGCTTATGTTTCCCGCATCATGGTGTGATAAGTCCGAACACTTTCACAAGTGCGGCACCCCGAACTTATAGCATTATATGCATCAGCTCTGAATCATGTCTTGGGTCAATAGTTGGGTTTGCCCGGCTCCCATGTTTTGGTACCTTACGTTCCATTGTATCGGCTAAGGTAGCACTGGGAGAACCACTGCGATTGCGCCCCAGTTGAGCTGGGTTAACGCCTCAGTGGAGAAAGCTAAAACTGACCATCATGATGAGGCGAGAGCTGGTCGTTGTTCGAGAGGTTTTTGCGAGTCCTTAAAGACTTATGCCGCTTAGAGCGAGGAGCCGGATTCTGTCCGGCCCAGGCGTGGATAGCGCCCCAAATTCGGCCTTCCGAAGACTAGGGGCTTCGCCGAAATTTAAAATTATAGAATTCTATGGCTAAGTGAGAGTGCTCAAGCATTATAAGTCCGGTTGCCTTGTTCGTTGTGCTGAGCGCCTCCCTAGATGGACCCAAATATGGGAACAAGAGCGCTCAAATTTATCCCGAACACCCCAGCACTCGTGGCATGGGGGCTGAAGCCGACGACTTGCCATCTCTCAGATTTGATAAACAGCCGCACAGAAGGTAATATTTTAAATTAAAAAGCGTTGCTTGGCGCAAATGAACTAAGTTTTCAGCGCACAGGATAACAAAATGCGAGTCTACTCAAATATTACATCTTTGGAGCACTCACCCGCAATAGTGCGGGCGCCCTTCAGCACACTCCTATAATACATCTCGGGCATGCGATGCTCCTTGCCCTCTGGTGGTGGGTCCGTCACAAGCTTCTGGGCATCCATCTTGCCCCAGTGCACCTTTGCGCGGGCAAGGGCCCGACGGGCACCCTCAATACAGGCGGAGTGCTTGATGACTTCAACCCACGGGCACGCATCCACCAGCCGCCGCACCAGGCCGAAGTAGCTCCCAGGCATGGCCTCCTTAGGCCACAGCCGAACTATGAGGCCCTTCATGGCCTGTTCGGACGCCTTGTGGAGCTCGACCAGCTGCTTCAGCTCGTCGCTAAGGGGCACCGGATGTCCGGCCTCAGCATACTGAGACCCGAAGACCTTCTCCGTCGAGCTCCCCTCCTCGGCCCGGTAGAATGCGGCAGCATCGGACACGCTGCGAGGAAGATTTGTGAACGCTCCTGGAGAGCTCCGTATTCGGGTAAGCGACAGGTAATTAACACTCACATGCTTACTTTGCATGAAAAATGCCTTACCCGCTGCTATTTTCTTTACCGCCTCGATCTCCTGGAGGGCCTTGTAGGCTTCGGCCTTAGCGGCTTTGGCACTTTCAAGAGCCGTCGCAAGCTCAGACTCTCGAGTCTTCGAGTCACGCTCCGGGCTCTCATGTTTCTGCACGAGATCCTGGAGCTCTTGCTGTACCTCCGCCACCCGCGCCTCCTGCTTCTCTCGCTCGGTGTGCTCCGCAGCCGCATCACGTTCGGTCGCGGCCACCGCCTCTTTTAGGGTCGCCACCTTGTTAGTGGCCCCTGCAATACCCACGTTATCCTCGTCATTCTTTTTGCAACCAAAATCCTTTTCTGTAAGGTACAATTTTAATAAGGTGCTACTCACCTTCCTTGTCCTCGAGCTGCTTCTTGGCATAGCGGAGCTCGTTCTCGGACCGCTCGAGGTTTTCCTTCAAAGTATTGACCTCCACAGTCAGTGCCGCAGAGGTCAGCAGCGCAGCCTGCAATCCCATATTGACATATTTTTTATGACTCCTGCGTATATCTTTTTTCGATCCTCAGTCCTGCTTTTCTTTCTGAACACCGAACCGAGCATCAGGGGCTACTGTCTATGCGGTACCATTTTATACATATTGAAATTCTTACCTCAAAGCCTGTTAGAAGGCTGCGGCAGGCTTCGGTCAGCCCGCTCTCATCGAGCTGCACCTTCTGAATCACCGCACTCATAACAGTGCGGTGTCCCTCTTCAATAGAGGCGCCGTTGAGCGCCTCCAGCAAACTATCCGGCGCCTCCGGTTGGACGGAGGCTGCCGGTGTCATGGTCTGGCCCTTCTTACGAAGGGGCCGCCCGCCATACTCGAGAGCCACTATGGGATCCGGAGCCGAGTCTGGTGCAAAGTCCGGGAGGTTGTCCTGCGACACCTCCGGGGCCTCCTCCTCGCGGGTCCCTTCCTGGGATCCCACCTCGGCGTCGTCCGTGTCACGGGGGGTGGAGGCGGTCGGAAGAGAATCCATATCCGACGCACCTAAGGACCCGCTCGACGAAGCGGGGAGATCGTCCTTGGGCGGACTGCAGGGTTGTATGCGGCATTAGAAAGACATTATGTGGCGGAAAATAAAAACCTTGAAGTTATTCGGGAGTTCGGATACTTACGATCTCGCCAGAGGCTTGGCCCTTGGAGGCCAGTCCTCGTCGTCATCACTGTCGTTGGCAGAGCAGTCCGGGGGAAGAGTTTTTCCCTTCTTGGACCCTTCGGCCTCCCTTGTTGGGGAGGCCTTCCTTTTCTTCCCTCCCCCCGCTGGGGGAGAGGCTTTCTTCTTCTCCTCCTCGCCTTGGTGGGAGGAGTTGGCCTTGGATTCATCATCCGATAGCACCTGAAAACGGGAACTCTTCCGAGTCCCTGTGGCCTTCTTCTTGGCCTTCTTCTCTGGCACCACGTGGGGTGCCGGAGCCAGCAGCCCCGTCAAACGGGCGTCCGCTGGGTCCTCTGGCAATGGGTCCGGACAGATAGCCTGTGCGGCCTTCTTCAGCCAGTCCTGTCAAAGGAAAGGGAGTTTAGATCCCGCATAGAGTCAAACTATGGAAAACACGCGTCCCTTAAAGGACAAAATCACTTACCTCATCAGCTAGACGCTCCAAGCTGAATCCGCGATCTTCGGTAGCGGATGCGGGAGCCTCGGCGCCCTTGAACAACACCTTCCAGACATCTTCGTACGTAGTGTCGAAGAGCCCATTCAGAGTCTGATGCTGCGCCGGATCAAACTCCCACATGTTGAAGCCCCGTCGTTGGCACGGGAGAATCTGGCGGATGAGCATGGCTTGGACTACGTTGACAAGCTTGAGCTTCTTGTCCACCAGCTTTTGGATGCAGGCTTGGAGTCCGGTCAGCTCCTCCGAATCACCCCAAATCCGGCTGCTCTCTTTCCAGGAGGTGAGCCGTGTGGGAATGCCGGATCTGAATTAGGGGGCCGCTGCCCAATCAGGGTCACGCGGCTCGGTGATGTAGAACCACCCCGATTGCCACCCCTTGATGGTTTCCACAAAAGTGCCCTCCAGCCACGTAATGTGGGACATTCTGCCCACCATGGCGCCTCCGCACTCCGCTTGGGTGCCCTTCACAACCTTCGTCTTGACATTGAAGGTCTTGAGCCACAAGCCGAAGTGGGGCTGGATGCAGAGGAAGGCCTCACACACGACGATAAACGCCGAGATGTTGAGGATGAAATTCGGGGCCAAATTATGGAAATCCAAGCCGTAGTAGAACATGAGCCCCCGGACAAAGGGATGGAGTGGGAAGCCCAGTCCGCGGAGGAAATGGGGAAGGAATACTACCCTCTCATGGGGCTTGGGGGTGGGGACGAGCTCTCCCTCGATGGGGAGCCGGTGCGCGATGTCGCTGGACAAGTATCCAGTGTTGCACAGCTTCTGGATCTGCCCCTCCATGATGGAGGAGGCCATCCACTTGCCTCCTGCTCCGGACATAGTTGGAGAAGGTTGAGGTGAGATATGCGGGCTTCGGCGCTGGAGCTCGAGTTCGCAGAGATGGATAAGCCAAGGAGGAAGAAGGCACAGGTAAAAGGGTTGGATCTTTATCCCCTTATATGGGCAGACGGAAACAGGCGTCCCCACCGGCCTGATAAAACTCGCTTATCCCCCAAGCGCCGCAATCAATGGAGCGGTTGGGTTACCCACGTCCGTATTGATGGGAATCCCGGAATAAGGGGAACACGATCTCTGCTTCGACAAGATGTGCCAAGGAAACCGCTTCGCTAAACGCGCTGAGGTGGTACAATAAAAACAATTTAAGTAAAGGCTTGGTAGTGGTGTGACGTCACGCCATCAAATACGTCAGCAGATTGAACTTGTGTAAATATTATTCTCTCTACGGTGGTATGTGGAAATTATTTTGCAGAGCCGGACACTATCCTGGTGTTCACAATCTTCTATGAATTATTCGGAGGGAGAACCCGCCTTGCAATGCCGAAGACAACATGCACGCCGGACTCGTCGTCATTGAAGCCTGGTTCACGGGCTACTAAGGGAGTTCTGGACTAGGGGGTGTCCGGATAGCCGAACTATCATCATCGGCCGGACTCCAAGACTATGAAGATACAAGATTGAAGACTTCGTCCCGTGTCCGGATGGGACTTTCCTTGGCGTGGAAGGCAAGCTTGGCGATACGGATATGTAGATCTCCTACCATTGTAACCGACTCGGTGTAACCCTAGCCCTCTTCGGTGTCTATATAAACCGGATGGCTTTAGTCCGTAGGACGAACAACAATCATACCATAGGCTAGCTTCTAGGGTTTAGCCTCCTTGATCTCGTGGTAGATCTACTCTTGTAACATACATCATCAATATTAATCAAGCATGACGTAGGGTTTTACCTCCATCAAGAGGGCCCGAACCTGGGTAAAACATCGTGTCCCTCGTCTCCTGTTACCATCCGCCTAGACGCACAGTTCGGGACCCCCTACCAGAGATCCGCTGGTTTTGACACCGACAAGGAGCCTTTTCACTAGTAGCTTCCCCCTTGCCGGAGTTAGCATCCGTCACCTTGTTAGTGGGATCACCCATTTTCATCGGTGCAGTAGATAGTTTAAGCCCTTCTAAGAATTTATTAAACATGCTTTCAACCTCGGTCGTCACGGAGGTTTTCAATGTGTCCAAAGCCGCATTGAATTCCTCACGAGAGGCCGCGGTTCCCCCATCAACCGTAGACGAGACCAGATTCACACCGGAGTGCTCCTCCCCACTGTCTACGGTGTCAACCATACTCTTCGGATGACAAAGTCCTTAATAAAGAGACGAGGCTCTGATACCAATTGAAAGGATCGATATAGTTGACTAGAGGGGGGTGTGAATAGGCAACTGTCAATTTTTAGCTTTTCTTTACCAAATTAAATTTTGCATCAAAGTAGGTTGTCTAGATATGCAACTAGGTGAGCAACCTATATGATGCAACAACAATAAGCACACAAGCAAGCAAGGGATATACCACAATAAAACTTGAACAAGTAAAGGTAAGAGATAACCAAGAGTGGAACCGATGAAGACGAGGATGTGTTACCGAAGTTCCTTCCCTTTGAGGGGAAGTACGTCTTCATTGGAGCGGTGTGGAGGCACAATGCTCCCCAAGAAGCCACTAGGGCCACCGTATTCTCCTCACGCCCTCACACAATGCGAGATGCCGTGATTCCACTATTGGTGCCCTTGAAGGCGGCAACCGGACCTTTACAAACAAGGTTGGGGCTCTCTCCACAACTTAATTGGAGGCTCCCAACGAAACCCCGGAGCTTCACCACAATGGAATGTGGCTCCGAAGTGACCTCTTCCAACAAGGGTGCCCAAGCACCTAAGAGTAACAAAATCCACACAAGAAGGTATGGGGGAATCAATTTTCCTTTGGTGAGAGTGTAGATCTAGGTCTCCTCCTTCACTCCCTAGCACATCAACAAGTTTGAGTGGCTAGAGAGAGATCTCGGGCAAGAAAGCTTTGAGGGCACTAATGGAGGAGAGAGAGGGGCAAGAGGTAGGTGGGAGGAAGGAGAAGCACTTCCTTAAATAGGGTACCCTCAGATCCAACCGTTATGCGCAGAAATACATAGGAGCGGTACTTCCGCATGAGTCACCGGTACAACCGGTGAATGCGGGAAACCCATGCTAGGGCACCAGGGTGGTACTTCTAGTGGAAGAGCCGGTAGTACCGGTATATCAAAACATACCGGAACTACCGTCCCACCACTGCCCGACTACCGCCTCACCACAGAAGGAAATCACCCCAGGCCGGTAGTTAGAGCGGTGGTTGGGCCGGAGCTACCGCAGGGCCAGCAACTCATGAGTAGTGGAGTCCGAGGCGGTACTACCGCCCTGAACACCGGTAGTACCATTTTTTCAAGAAAAACTTGAACTTCCATTCCACTACCGGTCTACCACCGTACCTGGTACAGAAGGGAGTCACCGCTGAGCGGTACTTGGGGCGGTGGTAAGACCGGAACTACCGGCCACCGGTACAACCGCCCAAAGGAGCGGTACTATCGCCATGGGCAAAACTGCACAGAACAGAGAACTTTGGGGAACCCCTCTCTTCTCGAATGGAGGGTGTCGGTGGGTGCAGACAACGTGTACGTGAAGAGATTTACCCAATACCATCCAATGCGGATTCCCTCTTAAAAGTACGGATATCCTACGACCTACCTAAGGAATAAAACGTCAGAAACTCCGTCTGTAATCTTTTCCGCATAGAGGGAAGGCCTAACCGTCTTGCGCCGCACAATGTGTACCTGAGAAAACTAGGACGCATGATTAGTCCACACGAGTGTTGTCATCATCACCAAAACCTTAGGGTAGAAGATGCCCTAACAGTCTTGTAGGCGTGGCGGCGTTGGACCACCACGAGGACTCGGCTGGAAGGGCGCCTGCTCCAGGGGAAACCCTTGATCTCGGTCTTCTGGATCGGGCGATGGCGTTCTTGGAGAAAGTGCTGGCTAAAGAGGTCGAGAGATGGAGCGATAGTGTTTCTACCGCGTCGATGACGGGTCTCGGCAGCATGGCGAAGCGGAGTCTCGACGACAGATATGTCTAGATGACCGAGTGCATGGTGATGGCGCTGTTTGGCGTCGTGGTGGTGTCGATGACAGTTGGACCTGGCAAGGTCAATGCGTTAATCCCTCCTGAACATGAGACAGAGAAAGATGGTAGAGCTGGATTCTAGAGCATGCGCATGTGGTGCGCGCTAAGGGTCTACCAAACCGGTTTGTGCTCTCGACTCGCTATGGGGCGGCTTGGTGAGACCAGTGGATTAGATGGTGTGTGTTGGTGTGAGGTCAGGGCACATCGTCAAACTTGTAGGTGTAGCGATAGTAATATAGATGGTTGTGTACATCCTTGGATGCCGAGGTTGGAGGATTCAACCTCCTTTTCAAAAAAATAAAAAAAATGTTAGAAGAGAGTTGCTCGGTTAATATATGAAAACCCGAATGAAAACGGCCTATGAGGAAACAAGCCTTGCACCACCATAGTCTGACATGCCCATCACGTGTAATTGTTGGTGATGCACCTTGCTGCGACGCTACTGGCCGAACATAATTTTCGACAACGAAGGACTTACTAGGATAGAGCTCCTCTTGCCACCGTCATCATTTCCACACAAGTCACAACACCACTGAAAGTGAGGCCACCGTCTCAACATCCACACCGACATCGCCTGGGTGCCACTTGCAGACCTCGATGTCGTGTGCACCCAACTTCAAGAAAGCGTGGAAGGGATAATAGGCCTCCAAGGAGACATCCAAAGGGGCAGCGATGCAGATGTGAGCTGTTGCGTGCCCACACCAAAGTATTAGGGCTTCTGTGTGAACCTCCCACCTTCCGGTGCCCCCGAAATAATGGGGGTGTAGAAATTGTGGCGACAAAATGGCGAGAGAATGGTGAGAAAGGAAGGGGAAGGAAAGAAAATACAAATGAAAAATGTGTATTATCTAATGGAAGAATACATGGCATATAAATCAAAAAGTGTAAGCCGAGAGTTTTCTGTTGGGCCCTTGATTTACATTTTTCGTCATTTTCAAAAAGGCTATAGGTAAGCCTAGTAAGCCATTAGAGAGCACCCGGCTTATAGCGGCCGCTGTGACTAAGCCATCAAATGTGAGAGGAAAGCCACGTGGCAGGACAGTTTACAGAGCACATCGTATAAGTCGAGTGTTTGCTATGGGTTATGCTGAGTTCCTTCTCTAAGCTGAGTGTTTTATAGCACTTCTCGGCGTACGGTGGTGTAAGGCGAGGGCTTTGCGTTTGCCGTGAGTTTTAGGGTTGGCTCTCGGCTTACATCTCTTTACTTATGGAACTGATCCCACTCTCGTCCCTCTTGCATTGCTCCCGCGGTGGCCGAGGGAGAAAACCTAGTGCCGCCGGCCCCGCGCCTCTCCCCCCTCCTCTCCTCCTCACCCCGCCGGGGCGCGCTGCCGGGCAAATCCCGGTCGGCGTCGGCGGTGGCGGGAACCTCTCTTCCCTCTACTGGTGGGCTCGTCGCGGGCGGTCTTCTCGGCGGGTGGCGGCGCACTGGCGGCGGGGCGCGTTGGCGTGATCTCGGGCGGCGACGGCGGGCTCCTATGCGCGGCCCATGGCCGCTCTGGCCCCTGGGGATCACGGGGATGGCTGCACGCTGCTACGTCTTGAGCTTGCGTTGGTTTTCCTTGAAGAGGAAAGGGTGATGCAGCAATAGTAGCATAAGTATTTCCCTCAGTTTTGCGAAAGGTATCAATCCAGTAGGAGGCTCCTCACAAGTCCCACGCACCTACACAAACAAACAAAGAACTCGCAACCAACACAATAAAGGGGTTGTCAATCCCTTCACGGCCACTTGCGAAAGTGAGATCTGATAGAGATAGTATGATAAAATATATTTTTGGTATTTTATAATATAGATTGGAAAAGTAAAGATGCAAATAAAAGTAGATTGAAAGCTTATATGATAAAAGATAGACCCGGGGGCCATAGTTTTCACTAGTGGCTTCTCTCGAGATAGCATAAGTATTACGGTGGGTGAACAAATTACTGTCGAACAATTGATAAAAAAGCGAATAATTATGAGATTATCTAGGCATGATCATGTATATGGGCATCACGTCCGTGACATGTAGACCGACTACTACCTGCATCTACTACTATTACTCCACACATCGACCGCTATCCAGCATGCATCTAGAGTATTAAGTTCATAAGAACAGAGTAACGCATTAAGAAAGATGACATGATGTAGAGGGATAAACTCATGCAATATGATATAAACCCCATCTTTTTATCCTCGATGGCAACAATACAATACGTGCCTTGCTGCCCCTGCTGTCACTGGGAAAGAACACCGCAAGATTGAACCCAAAGCTAAGCACTTCTCCCATTGCAAGAAAGATCAATCTAGTAGGCCAAACCAAACTGATAATTCAAAGAGGCTTGCAAAGATAACTCAATCATACATAAAAGAATTCAGAGGAGATTCAAATATTTATCATAGATAAACTTGATCATAAACCCACAATTCATCGGATCTCGACAAACACACCGCAAAAGGAGTTACATCAAATAGATCTCCAAGAAGATCAAGGAGAACATTGTATTGAGATTCAAAGAGAGAGAAGAAGCCATCTAGCTAATAACTATGGACCCGAAGGTCTGGGGTAAACTACTCACAACTCATCGAAGGGGCAATGGTGTTGATGTAGAAGCCCTCCATGGTCGATTCCCCCTCCAACGGAGCACCAACAAAGGCTCCAAGATGGGATCTCGCGGATACAGAAGGTTATGGTGGTGGAAATAGCTTTTTGTCGTCTCCCCTGATGTTTTTGGGGTACGTAGGTATATATAGGAGGAAGAAGTATGTCGATGGACGCCCGAGGGGCCCATGAGATAGGGGGGCGCGCCCAGTAGGGGGGGGGAGCCCTCCACCCTCATGGCCGCGTCGGCAGCTTCTTGACTTGCACTCCAAGTCCTCTGGATCACGTTCGTTCCAAAAAGATCGCTCCCGAAGGTTTCATTCCGTTTGGACTCTGTTTGATATTTCTTTTCTTCGGAACACTGAAATAGGTAAAAAACAGCAATACGGGCTGGGCCTCCGATTAGTAGGTTAGTCCCAAAAATGATATAAAAGTGTAAAGTAAAGCCCATAAACATCCGAAACAGGTAATGTAATAGCATGGAACAATCAAAAATTATAGATACGTTGGAGACATATCAAGCATCCCCAAGCTTAATTCCTACTCGTCCTCGAGTAGGTAAATGATAAAAACAGAATTTTTGATGTGGAATGCTACCTAGCATATTTCTCAATGTAATTTTCTTTATTGTGGCATGAATGTTCAGATCCAAATGATTCAAAATAAAAGTTCATATTGACATAAGGAATAGTAATACTTCAAGCATACTAATCAAAGCAATCATGTCTTCTCAAAATAACATGGCTAAAGAAAGTTCATCCCTACAAAATCATATAGTTAGGCTATGCTTCATTTTCGTCACACAAAAATGCTCCCATCTTATACACCCCCGATGACAAGCCAAGCAATTGTTTCGTACTTAAATAATCTCAAACTTTTTCAACTTTCACGCAATACATGAACGTGAGCCATGGATATAGCACTATGGGTGGAATAGAATATGATGATGGGGATTGTGTGGAGAAGACAAAAAAATAAAGTCTCACATTGATGAGGATAATCAACAGGCTATGGAAATGCCCATCAACTGATGTCAACATGAGGAGTAGGGATTGCCATGCAACGGATGCACTAGAGCTATAAATGTATGAAAGTTCAACAAAATAAACTAGTGGGTGTGCACCCAACTTGCTTTCTCACGAAGACCTAGGGAATTTGAGGAAGCCCATCATAGGAATATACAAGCCAAGTTCTATAATGAAAAATTCCCATTAGTATATGAAAGTGATAACATATGAGACTCGCTATATGAAGAATATGGTGCTACTTTGAAGCACAAGTGTGGAAAAAGAGATAGTAACATTGCCCCCCTTTTTTATCCCTTTTTTCTTTTTCTTTCTTTTTTTGGGCCTTTTTTTGGACTTTCTTTTCTTTTTTCTTTTTTTTGGCCTTTCTTTTTTTAGCCTTTCCCTTTTTTTATTTAGGGACAATGCTCTAATAATGATGATCATCACACTTCTATATATATTTACAACTCATGAATTACAACTCAAAACTAGAACAAGATATGACTCTATATGAATGCCTCCGGCGGTGTACCGGGATGAGCAATGAATCAAGAGTGACATGTATGAAAATTTATGCATGGTGGCTTTGCCACAAGTACGATGTCAACTACATGATCATGCAAGGCAAATATGACAATAATGATGTGTGTCATGATGATAAACGGAACGGTGGAAAGGTTCATGGCAATATATCTCGGAATGGTTATGAAAATGCCATAATAGGTAGGTATGGTGGCTGTTTTGAGGAAGATATAAGGAGGTTTATGTGTTATAGAGCGAATCATATCACGGGGTTTGGATGCACTGGCGAAGTTTGCACCAACTCCCAAGGTGAGAAAGGGCAATGCACGGTACCGAAGAGGCTAGCAATGATGGAAAGTTAAAAGTGCGTATAATCCATGGAATCAACATTAGTCAAAAGAACTAATATACTTATTTCAAAAATATACAAGTCATCAAAAACCAAGCACTACGCACATGCTCCTAGGGGGATAGATTGGTAGGAAAATACCATCGCTCGTCCCCGACCGCCACTCATAAGGATGCACAATCTAAGAACACCTCATGTTTCAAATTTGTTACACAACTTTAACCATACGTGCATGCTATGGGACTTGCTAACTTCAACACAAGCATTCTTTAAATTCATAATCACCCAACTAGCATGACTCTAATATTACTACCTCCATATCTCAAAATAATTATCAAGCATCAAATTGATCATAGCATCCAATTCACTTCCTATGATAGTTTTTATTATACCCAACTTGGATGCCTACCATTCTAGGACCAATTTTATAACCATAGAAAATACCATGCTGTTCTAAGAGACTCTCAAAATAATATAAGTGAAGCATGATAGATCAACAATTTCTTCAAAATTAAGCCACCGTCGTGCTCTAAAAGATATAAGTGAAGCACTAGAGCAAAAACTATCTAGCTCAAAAGATATAAGTGAAGCACATAGAGAATTCTAATAAATTCCATCAAGTAGGCTTATCCCAAAATGTGTGTACAGAAAGGATGATTGTGGTAAACTAAAAGGCAAAGACTAATATCTTACAAGACGCTCCAAGCAAAACACATATCATGTGGCAAATAAAAATATAGCTCCAAGTAAAGTTACCAATGAACGAAGACGAAAGAGGGGATGCCTTCCCGGGGCATCCCCAGGGTTAGGCTTTTGTATATTCTTGAATATCTTGGGGTGCCATGGGCATTCCCAAGCTTAGGCTCTTGCCACTCCTTATTCCATAGTCCATCAAATCTTTACCCAAAACTTGAAAACTTCACAACACAAAACTCAACAGGAAATGTCATAAGCTCCGTTAGTGAAAGAAAGAAAAACCACCACATAAGGTACTGTAATGAACTCATTATTTATTTATATTGGTGTTAAACCTAATGTATTCCAAGTTCTCTATGGTTCATACCCTTACATACTAGCCATAGATGCATCAAAATAAGCAAACAACACACGAAAGGCAGAATCTGCCAAAAACAGAACAGTATGTAGCAATCTGTAACTTTCGAATACTTCTGGAACTCTAAAAATCCTACCAAAATAGGAAGTCCTGGACAATTTGTCTATTGATCTACAACAAAAAGATTCAATGCAAAAGCACGTTTCTGTGATTTATTGAATTTTTTCTCGTGAGCGCAAAGTTTCTGTTTTTCAGCAGAATCAAATTAACTATCACCATAGGTTATCCTATAGGTTCTACTTGGCACAAACACTAAATAAAACATGAAAAAACATATAAACAGAAGGTAGATGCAAAATTTATTACTAAACAGGAACAAAAACAAAAAACAAAAATAAAATTGGGTTGCCTCCCAACTAGCGCTATCGTTTAACGCCCCTAGCTAGGCATAAAAGCGAGGATAGATCTAAGTAGTGGCATCTTTGGCACTCAATTCATAAGCAGCTCGTATGATAGATTCATAAGGTAATTTAATTTTCTTTCTTGGAAATTGCTCCATGCCTTTCCTTAATGGAAATTAGAATATAATATTCCCTTCCTTCATATCAATAATCGCGCCAATCGTTCTAAGGAAAGGTCTACCAAGAATAATAGGACAAGAAAGATTGCAATCTATATCAAGAATGATAAAATCTACGGGCACCAAATTTCTATTTGCAACAATGGAGAACATCATTGATCCTTCCCATTGTCTTTTTAATGGTGGAATCCGCAAGGTGCAAATTTAAAGAGCAATCATCAAGATCATGGAAACCTAGAATATCACATAAAGTTTTCGGAATTGTGGAAACACTAGCACCCAAATCACATAAAGCATAACACTCATGATCTTTAATTTTAATCTTTATAGTAGGTTCCCACTCATCATTAAGTTTTCTAGGTATAGAAACTTCCAAATTAAGTTTTTCATCAAAAGATTGCATCAAGGCATCAACAATATGTTTGGTAAAAGCTTTATTTTGACTATAAGCATGAGGAGAATTCACAACGGATTGCAACAAGGAAATACAACCTTATAAATAACAATTATCATAATCAAATTCCTTGAAATCCAAGATAGTGGGTTCAACTCTATTTAAAGTCATGACCTCTCCAATCCCACTTTTACCAAATTTAACATCAAGATCTAAAAACAATGAATTATTGGGACGCCGTTTAACTAAAGTTGACTCATCTCCAGTCCCATCATTATTAAGATTCATATTGCAAAACAAAGATCTAATAGGGGATACGTCGATAACTTTAAGATCTTCATCATTATTTTCATGGAAACTTGAAGAACACGCCTTTATAAAGCAATCTTTCTTAGCACGCAATCTAGCGGTTCTTTCTTCGCACTCGTCAATGGAACTTCTCATAACTTTGAGAGACTCATTGATATCATGCTTGGGAGGAGTAGATCTAAGTTTCAGAGAATCAACATCAAGCGAAAGCCTATCAACGTTCCTAGTCAAATCATCAACTTTGAGCAATTTTTCTTCAAGCAAGGCATTAAAATTATTTTGAGAGACCATAAATTCTTTCATGATATTCTCAAAATCAGAGGGCAATTTATTAAAATTACCATAAGAATTATTGTAGGAATTTCCATAATTATTAGAGGAATTACTAGGGAACGGTCTAGGATTAAAGTTTCCTCTATAAGCATTGTTTCCAAAATTATTCCTACCAACAAAATTTACATCCATAGATTCATTATTATTCTCAATCAAGGTAGATAAAGGCCTATCATTGGGATCAATAGAAGCACTCTTAGTGGCAAACAATCTCATAAGTTCATCCATCTTTCCACTCAAAACATTAATTTCTTCTATAGCATGCACTTTTTTACTAATAGATCGTTCGGTGTGCCATTGAGAATAATTAGCCATGATATTATCAAGGAGTTTTGTAGCTTCTCCTATGGTGATTTCCATAAGCGTGCCTCCCGCGGTCGAATCTAAAAGATTTCTAGAAGCAAAATTCAATCCGGCATAAAAATTTTGTATGATGATCCATAAATTCAAACCATGAGTAGGGCAATTGTGAATTATCAATTTCATTCTTTTCCAAGATTGGGCAACATGCTCCTGATCAAGTTGTTTAAAATTCATAATATTGTTCCTAAGAGTGTTGGTCTTAGCGGGAGGAAAATACTTAGAGATAAAAGCATCTTTGCACTTGTTCCAAGAATCAATATTATTTTTAGGCAAAGACGAAAACCAAACTTTAGCTCGATCTCTAAGTAACGGAAATAACTTTAATTTAACTATATCATTATCCATATCATTTTTCTTTTGCATCTCACACAAATCAACAAAGTTGTTTAGATGGGTAGCGGCATCTTCACTAGGAAGGCCGGAGAATTGATCTTTCATAACAAGATTCAGCAAAGCAGCATTGATTTCACAAGACTCAACATCATTAAGAGGAGCAATCGGAGTACTAAGGAAATCATTATTATTGGTATTGAAGAAATCACACAATTTAGTATTATCTTGCGCCATGGCGACAAGTAATCCAACACACAAGCAAACATAAAAAGGCAAGTGAAAGAGAGAGGAGAGGAGATTGGGAAAGAGATGGCGAATAAAACGACAAGGGTGAAGTGGGGGAGAGGAAAACGAGAGGCAAATGACAAATAAAGTAAATGAGAGGGAGATGAGTTTGTGATGCGTACTTGGTATGTCTTGACTTGAGCAAAGACCTCCCCGGCAACGGCGCCAGAAATCCTTCTTGCTACGTCTTGAGCTTGCGTTGGTTTTCCTTGAAGAGGAAAGGGTGATGCAGCAATAGTAGCGTAAGTATTTCCCTCAGTTTTCGAGAACCAAGGTATCAATCCAGTAGGAGGCTCCTCACAAGACCCACACACCTACACAAACAAACAAAGAACTCGCAACCAACGCAATAAAGGGGTTGTCAATCCCTTCACGCCCACTTGTGAAAGTGAGATCTGATAGAGATAGTATGATAAAATATTTTTTTGGTATTTTATAATATAGATTGGAAAAGTAAAGATGCAAATAAAAGTAGATTGAAAGCTTATATGATAAAAGATAGACCCGGGGGCCATAGGTTTCACTAGTGGCTTCTCTCGAGATAGCATAAGTATTACGGTGGGTGAACAAATTACTGTCGAGCAATTGATAAAAAAACGAATAATTATGAGATTATCTAGGCATGATCATGTATATAGGCATCACGTCCGTGACAAGTAGACCGACTCTTGCCTGCATCTACTACTATTACTCCACACATCGACCGCTTTCCAGCATGCATCTAGAGTATTAAGTTCATAAGAACAGAGTAACACATTAAGAAAGATGACATGATGTAGAGGGATAAACTCATGTAATATGATATAAACCCCATCTTCTTATTTTCGATGGCAACAATACAATACGTGCCTTGCTGCCCCTGCTGTCACTGGGAAAGGACACCACAAGATTGAACCCAAAGATAAGCACTTCTCCCATTGCAAGAAAGATCAATCTAGTAGGCCAAACCAAACTGATAATTCGAAGAGACTTGCAAAGATAACTCAATCGTACATAAAAGAATTCAGAGGAGATTCAAATATTTCTTATAGATAAACTTGATCATAAACCCATAATTCATCGGATCTCGACAAACACGCCACAAAAAGAGTTACATCAAATAGATCTCCAAGAAGATCAAGGAGAACATTGTATTGAGATTCAAAGAGAGAGAAGAAGCCATCTAGCTAATAACTATGGACCCGGAGGTCTGGGGTAAACTACTCACAACTCATCGGAGGGGATATGGTGTTGATGTAGAAGCCCTCCGTGGTCGGTTCCCCCTCTGACAGAGCACTGGCGAAGGCTCCAAGATGGGATCTCGCGGATACAGAAGGTTACGGTGGTGGAAATAGCTTTTCGTCGTCTCCCCTGATGTTTTCGGGGTACGTAGGTATATATAGGAGGAAGAAGTACGTCGGTGGATGCCCGAGGGGCCCATGAGATAGGGGGGTGCGCCCAGTAGGGGGGGCCTCCACCCTCGTGGGGGGGGGCCCTCCACCCTCGTGGCCGCGTCGGCAGCTTCTTGACTTGCACTCCAAGTCCTCTGGATCACGTTTGTTACAAAAATCACGCTCCCAAAGGTTTCATTCTGTTTGGACTCCGTTTGATATTCCTTTTCTTCGAAACACTAAAATAGGCAAAAAAACAACAATACGGGCTGGGCCTACGATTAGTAGGTTAGTCCTAGAAATGATGTAAAAGTGTAAAGTAAAGCCCATAAACATCCAAAACGAGTAATATAATAGCATGGAACAATCAAAAATTATAGATATGTTGGAGACGTCTCACACGCGGGCGTGCCCATGATGCCCGCGGCCCTTGACCTAGCGCGGCCAGATCTGGTCGTCGGCGTCTTGGGTGGCGCGTGGCTGCCCTCGGTGGCGGTGGCTGGCTTGGGTTGGTGGTGCTCCGGCTGGTCCTCGAGGTGGGGGCAGCTTTGGTGGTGGCGCTGGTTGTCGGTGTGGTCGCGGCGCAGCGATTGGACTCGACGGCGGGGTGCGGGGGTGGAGGTGGCTCTGGTTGGTGGTGGCGGCGGGGCCGGCCGGTCTCTTACTGGATCCGACCAGATCTGGCGTTGGGGGTTGGCCGACGGCCCGTGGCACCGGTGGTGCGTGACCGGTAGCTCTGGCGCTTGGAGCTCGCCGGGCGACGCGGGTAGGGCATCGGCCGGGCATGGCCACTGCTCCGGCCATGGGCGGCGGCGTGGGGAGGTCCGGCGGTGGTGGCCTCCCGGCGGCGTGCCGGCTTCACGGTGGCTCGACGGTTCTGCTCGCGACAGCAGACGGCTTCTCCGGCATCGGCTCATATGCGTTCAGACCGTCTCGATCCTCGACCCATCTCCTCGGTGCCCGCGCGCGACTCCCATCAAAGGGTTGGTCCTCTCCCAGTCGCGGTCAACCGCTTGTCTCGCGCCCGGTGCTGCAGTACCGAGCTTGTCTCGCGCACGGTGCAGCAGGATTGACCTCGTCCCCCTCTCTGTGCTGCAGGACCGAGCTTGTCTCGTGCCCGGGGCAGGAGGATGGATCGGTGGATGCCAGTTTTGGCCAACCTATTGGGTCTCGTCGTTGCGGGTCGCCTAGGGGTGCGAAAGGTGGGACCTTTCTGCTCGTCTCTTTTGCTGGGGTGCGGCGGGTCTCGGGTGAGGTGGTGTCAAGGCCGTGGATGCCGGGGTGGCGGCCCTGGTGGTGGTAGCGCGGTGCTCTTGGGCGGAGTCCGTGCCTTGGTACTGCCCAGTCACCATGGCCGTGTGGGCGGCGTGGTGGCCGGGGTGTGGCGGTCGGTGGCAGTGGGTGTTGGCCGAGGTGAAAACTTGTTCTATCTTCGGACGGACCAGCGGCGGCGAAGACCGTTCCCTTCTTGAAGGCATTGTCGCGGTTCTCACTGCCCGGCATGCGGCTCCAAGGGGAACTCTTATCCTCGGATCGGGCAGTGGCAGCACTCCGGTGTCGTGTCCTTCCTGAAGGCGCCGCCTTGGAGCTCATGGTCCGTCATATGTAGCTTCATCTCCTCGTTGTGGTAGTGCTAGGGGTGGTGTTGCTGCGCTCAGCGCCTATGTATCCTGTTGTGGGTGTGTGCTTGTGTTACGGTGGCGTGTGTTTATACTGGATGCTTGATGATCGGTGCTTTATATATAAAGCGGGGCGAAAGCCTTTTTCGGTAACTTATGGAGAAATACAAGGCAATTGCAACATATGTTTTTCCTTTAGTGGCATGAATTTGAGTGTTCTTTTTTTTTGCAAATGTCCTCAAACTATGGTAGGATTTTTGCAAGTCAACCAGACATTTTAGTCATTTTTTTAATCTGAAAACCGAAATAACTGGAATTTTGGTGGTGCCAGAATATTTCGAAAACCAGCATTTTTTATCCCATTTTTTTACAGAGGACGGCGCCAAGGCACAACTAGGATGTCAAAGTCAACTAACCTCCCTCCTAAAGTGAGATTATTTGAAAATGTCTGGGATGGTTGTTGTGTTTGCCACATAACAAGTCTCAATAAAATTACTTGCAAATGTCACTAACATATAACAATAGCAGACGAATGAGTGTGTCGCATGTAGCCAAAGCTTGGAAGAACTTGTGGTTTTTGTAGAAGGACAAAATGTGGGATGTGCAATCGCGATGTATTGATCAGTGCACCAGGCACGTATATATAAGTACAGAGGTGGGCCACAACCTCAACTACACAGAGGAAACATGAGGTGCGCCCTACACACAAATATACATGTACTAAATATACTCAACACCCCCCCCCCCCCGCAGTCGAAGCGGCGCCAGTGACACAAAGACTGGAACGAAACTCCTCGAAGGTGGAAGTCGGCAGTCCCTTCGTCATCACATCGGTGAACTGTTGTGCAGTCGGCACATGGAGAACTTGAATGCGTCCAAGAGCCACCTGCTCGCGCACAAAATGAATGTCCAGCTCAATGTGTTTAGTCCGGCGATGACGAACGGGGTTGGCGGAGAGGTACACCGCAGAAACGTTGTCACAGTAGACAACCGTAGCCTGGGAGACGTCATGATGCAGCTCCTGAAGTAACTGTTGTAGCCAGGTGCACTCAGCAACAGCGTTGGCCATGGCTCGGTACTCAGCCTCCGCACTGGAGCGCGAAACCGTGGGTTGTCTCTTGGACGACCACGAGACGAGTGAAGGACTGAGGTAGACGCAGTAGCCAGAGGTGGACCGACAAGTATCTGGGCAACCAGCCCAGTCCGCATCGGAGTAGGCCATCATCTCCAGAGAAGTGGACGCCATGAGTGTCAGCCCGAGGGTCATCATGCCGCGGATGTAACGGAGGATCTGCTTCACGAGAGTCCAATGGGAGTCACGAGGGGCATGCATGTGGAGACACACCTGCTGAACAGCATACTGAAGATCCGGTCTGGTGAGAGTCAAATACTGAAGAGCACCGATGATAGACCGGTAGAAAGGAGCATCCGACGCTGGCGAGGCCTCAAGAGCAGAAACCTTGGCCTTCGTGTCAACATGAGTAGCAACAGGGTGACAGTTGAGCATGCCAGCACGCTCAATAAGCTCGTGCGCATACTTCTGCTGATGAAGAAAGAAACCGTCCGGGCGCCGAACGACCTCAATGCCAAGGAAATAATGTAGAGCACCCAAGTCCTTGATGGCAAACTTGTCATGCAGCCGGAGAGTAATCTGCTGAAGAAGAGCTGCGGAGGAGGCCGTTAGGATGATGTCGTCGATGTAAAGGAGCAAATATGCAATCGTGTCACCATGGCGATAGACAAACAATAAGGCGTCCGAGCGAGTGACGCTGAAGCCCAGTGTCTGAAGAAACCTGGCGATCCGCTGGTACCAGGCGCGGGGTGCTTGCTTGAGCCCGTAGAGAGAGCGGGACATCAGACACACATGGCCAGGAAGTGAGGCGTCGACGAAACCGGTGGGTTTCTCACAATACACCTGCTCCTCAAGATGGTCATGGAGAAAGGCGTTGGAGACATCCATCTGATGAACAGGCCAGCCTCGGGACACTGCGAGCTGGAGGACGGTGCGGATCGTGCCCGGTTTTACAACCGGGGCAAACATCTCAGTGAAGTCCACTCCAGCGTGCTGATGGAAACCACGAACCACCCAGCGAGCCTTGTAGCGCTCAAGAGTACCATCCAAGCGGGTCTTATGGTGAAAGACCCACTTGCCGGTGATGACGTTGGCGCGAGGAGGCCAGGGAACCAGTGTCCAGGTACGGTTCTGCTGAAGAGCGTCGAACTCTTCCTACATCGCCGCAAGCCAGTGAGGATCACGGAGGGCTGCGCGAGCGGACGCGGGAAGAGGAGACGGCTCCGCGGTGGAGGCGGCGAGGACATACTCATCGCTCGAGTACTGGAGGCTCGGACGATGAACACCGGTATGAGCCCGTGTAACAGGGCCAGTCGGCGCCATCGGAGCCACCGGCAAGGCGGCCGGTGAGGGGTCCGGCGTCAGGGCCGGTGAGGTGGCCGGCGTCGGGGCCGGCGAGGCGGCCAGCGTCGAGGCGGCCGATGGGGCGGCCGAGCCAGCAACGCCCGATCCCGCAGCGCCCGAGTCGGGAGCGGCGGGTGAAGGGGGAGCGCAAGCCGCGCCATCGAGGTCAGCCGAGGAGGTCGAGTATGCAGGCGCTGGCGTGAGGGCGCGAGGACCGCCAAAGCCCAGAGGCGGTCCATGGGCCGAACGGGGCCGTCCACCTGACAAAGTCGCCGAAGGGCCGCCGGTGGCCGGCGGTGACGAGGCAACAAGGGGTACCTGCTGCTGAAACGGAAATACCATCTCATCAAAGTAAACATGTCAGGAGGTGAAAACACGATGGGAGACGGGATCATAGCAGCGGTAGTCCTTAGTGTTAGGTGGGTAGCCAAGAAAGATGCAGGCGAGGGAGCGGGGTGCAAGCTTATGAGGCGCAGTAGAGGCGATGCTAGGGTAGCAAAGGCAGCCAAAGATGCGAAGCTCATCATAAGAGGGTGGTGCACCGAAGAGAAGGTGATGAGGTGCAAAGTTCTCACGAGTACGACATGGACGAATGTTGATGAGGAGGGAAGCGGTGGCGAGAGCGTCAGGCCAAAAGCGCGGAGGCACATTGGCATGAAAGAGAAGAGTCCGAACACAGTCATTGAGAGTGCGAAGGATACGCTCATGGCGACCGTTATGCTGCGAGGTGTACGGGCAAGTAAGACGAAAAGTCGTGCCATGTGTGGTGAGGAGAGTACGAACAACGAGGTTGTCGAACTCCTTCCCGTTATCTGGCTGCAACGCGAGAATGGGACGACCAAACTGCGTGAGAACATAGGAGTAGAAGGCGGCGAGAGTGGATATAACGTCCGACTTACGGCGCAACGGGAAGGTCCACACATAATGCGAGAAATCATCAAGTATGACAAGATAATAAAGAAAGCCTGTATTACTGGCAACAGGAGAGGTCCAAACATCACTATGAATTAACTCAAACGGGTACGATGCAACATGAGAAGAAGCCCTAAACGGGAGACGAGCATGTTTGCCGAGGCGACATGCATGACACGAGTGATCCTCGTTCTTATTACACGTGAAAGAAAAACTCCAAAGTATACGGCGAAGGGTGGCAGGATTAGGATGACCCAAGCGAGCGTGCCAAAGATCCACTCCGGTGGCGAGAGCGACAGGGGCGGCGGAAGTGGTGGAGGTGGCGGAGTGAACCAGGTAGAGCTCGTCGGGGCTGTCACATCGGTGGAGCACCATCCGCGTGCGAGCGTCCTTAACAGAAAAACCACATTCGTCAAATTCAACGGTAACAGGATTTTCACGTGTAAGAGAATGAACAGAAACAAGATTTCTAATAAGTTCAGGAGAAACTAAGACATTAGACATGGATATTGGAGTGGAGTTAGACGGAAAATATGCATGACCTATGTGGGTGATAGGAAGAGAAGAGCCGTCACCGACGGTGATGCGGTTGGAAGTATGACAGGATAGGAGGTGTGGAGGTTACCGGGATAAGCCGCCATGTGAGCGATGGCTCCGGTGTCCATGTACCAGTCGCCGCCGCCGGTGTAGCTGGACGGGGAAGGGGCGGTGTGATGAGCCGCCAGAAGGGCCGGGTCCCACGGCGCTGGCGGGAGAGGCTGCGGCGGGGCCATCAGGGGCAGTAGCGGCAGCCCACCTGGCTGCGGCTGCTGGCCGTAGGGCGCCGCGTAGGGCGCCGCATAGGGCGCCTCATAGGGCTGCGGCGCGGTGTAGAACTCCTGGTGTGACGGTGGCCAGGCGCCGAGAATGCCTGGGGCAGGGGCCCGAGGAACCAGCATGGAGTAGGCGTGCACAACGCCGGTCCATGGGTTCTGGCCGGCATACCATGGGGCCGGCTGATAAGCCTGCTGCGGCGGGCGGGGTGCTCCTCCCTGAGCGCCTGCGCCCCCTGCTTGCGGCCGCCGCGACGGCCGCCGCGACGACCCCTCCCCCGCATTTGCCGCCGGCTGGGGCGGCGGGAAGGGAGCGGCCGAGGCGGGCGGGAAACCTGGAGGGAAGGCGGGCGCCGCCAGCTGTGGCGGCGTCGGGCGCGGCGGTGGCGGGGCTTGACCCCCGCGGGTGCCAGCGACGAGGGCGGTGTGGGTCGCGCGAGTCCGCGCCATCCGCATCCGGCGCTCCTTCAACTTGAGGTACGCGACCACCTTAGCGAAGGTAGGCTCCGGGATGAGGGTAAGGTTGGAGGCGGCGTTCCCAAAATCCTCGTTGAGGCCGGCGGTGAGGGTGCTGATGAGGAGCTCGTCGCCGATCGTCTCCCTGAGATCACGGAGCTCATCGGCAAGCTTCTTGAGGCGCATGCAAAATTCATCAATGGACGAGTCAAGCTGCTGGCACCCGTAGAACTCGCCGTGGAGAAGGACCTTGCGCTGCAGCCGGTTGTCGGTGAAGAGGCCGTTGAGCTTGGTCCAGACCGCGTAGGCGTCGTCGTCGTCATCCACCACAGTGTGGAAGAGGTCGCTGGAGATGGTGAGGTAGAACCAGCGGATGATGGTGGCGTCGAGGATCATCCACTCCTCATCGTTGATCATGAGCGCCGAGTCCACGGTGCCGTCCACGTGGCCGTGCAGGAGGTACTCACGGAACACAAGCAAAAAATACCGCTTCCAAGCGGAGTAGGACGCGGTGTTTTGATCAAGCTTCACCGGGACAAGCTCATGGATGTTGAGGTCGCGGACGAGGGTGACATCGGGACCGGCGAACGAGTTTGAGACGGTGGAGGAGGAGGAGCTCATGGCTAGGGTTAAGGTTTGGGACGCGGCGCGGGTTGGGAGGTGTGGCGGCGCGGGTGGGAGGAGGGCTGGGGTGGTGCGGGTTGCGGCGCGGGTGGGAGGTTAGGGTTCGGGAGAGAGGGCGTGGGCGGAAGCTGGTGGCCATCGGCGGCGGCGGCGGAAGGCGAGGTGGTGGGGAGAGGCGGCGGCGACCAGCGGCGGCGACGGCGACCGAGAGGACGGTGGCGGCGGCGGGGAGTAGCGGCGGCGGCGGCGGCGCGTAGAGGCGCGGCGGCGGCGGCTTAGGGTTTTAGGATCGTGCTGCGATATATACCATGTAGAAGGACAAGATGTGGGCTGTGCAATCGTGATGTATTGATCGGTGCACCAGACACGTATATATAAGTACAGAGGTGGGCCACAACCTCAACTATACAGAGAAAACGGCCCTACACACAAATATACACGTACTCAATATACTCAACAGTTTTGAATAGTCTGCTTTGTGTTATCCAGCTTGCAAGGCATTAATTGGATATTTAGCAAGTAATGTAGCAATGCTGATGGAAGCATCAAACATACGACTCCCATCTCAAGTTGGCGCGCAATATATATACGTGAGGCATATCCCAGTTCTCAGCGCCATTGATGAACTGAGTTGTTTACTCTCTCTAGCTCAATGGGGCCGTTGTGGGTTTTCTTCGGTGCATTCGTAATGGCAGCCACCGCAGTTCATGTCGCCGGTCAGCAAGAAGGTTGATTCCTCAACTCAAGTGCATGGATCAGATCCATATACTAAAACGTTCTGTAGATATTTCATTATTATTATAAATCCAAATACCCGGCTTTTGATCGTATTCTAACTCTTTTCATCCTGGTTGTGTAATTTGTGCCATCAACAATCAGGTTTCTTGAGCATCGATTGCGGCCTGGATGCCAAATTCAGCGGCCGCAGGGACACGTACACAGATATCGCTTACGTCTCCGACGGTCCGTACGTCGACGGCGGGGAGAACCACAGGGTAGCCGCCGAGCTCGATACTACTGACACAAACGAGGACCTCCGCACGCTCAGGAGTTTCCCGTCCGGCCTACGAAACTGTTACACGCTCCCAACCAAGAGCGGCGCCAAGTACCTTGTCCGGATGTTGTTCTTCCACGGGAACTACGACGGCAAGACGGTCGATTTCGACCTACACCTTGGCACCAACTACTGGGATACGATGTCGGTCGGAAACACGACCGACGACCGCTACTCGTGGTCCGAGGCGATCTTCGTCGCCTGGGCGAGCTGGGTGCCGGTGTGCCTGGTGAACACCGGCAGTGGTACGCCGTTCGTCAGCACGGTGGAGCTGAGGCCGCTCAGTGCCTCGCTTTACCCGGACGTCACCATCGATGAGTCCATGTCCACGTATCAAAGGATAAACACAGGGGGAAACTTTACTCGGTATGTATGAAACTCTGGCTTTCTTCTAATCTAATGCTACTTAGGAGTACGCAAAGTCTTTTTCGCGGTTCCGGCATGCGCCGGCAACCATCTCACCACTCAACAGCTGCTTTAAGATGCGGTCCATGAGGAGCAATTATTCATCTCATTTTGCTATACAAAATAAATACTAGATCAAATACAGCTATTGGCCCACTCCTTTTGTCCTTACCTCGCATGCATGTATCTGATACTTCACTCTCTCTGTCTTTTTTCACACACATATGCATCTGTCTCTTCTCTCTCTCTCTTGCAAATAAATTCATAGACATTTTTTCATCTTGACCAATTTAGAACATTTATATATTTTAAAACATAAGTTTGTTTGTGAAATAATTTATATATTTGAACTCCTAGCGCCAAGACCTTGAGAAGTAAACCAATTTTGGATATATTTGCAACACATTTAAATTTAACGTTTCACATTTCGTATGTGAAGCAAACCTATTTCACTTGAAAAATGTGTTTTTTGTGAAACAAGACAACAGAACTGAAATATTGGTTTTGAAAGTGAAAAAAAATTGAAACTGAAATGTCAACTTGTGGAACTGATTATTTGAAAATATGTAATAGTTTAATTTGAAAAGAGTGAAATATGTTTTTTCAAAATAGTGAAATAGTTTATCTGAGAAATGTGTAGTTGAAATATATGTTTTTCTGTGACACAAGCCAGTGTAAATGGAAACGTAGTTTATGCATTATGAAGTAGTAACCACAAAATGTGAAATTATAATATATCATTGTGAAACAGATTATTTGAAAATAAAATTTTTGAATATATTTCAAACACGTTGAAATTTCAACATTTCACATTTCGTATGTGAAACAAACCTATTTCACTTAAAAGATATGTTTTTTGTGAAACAAGACAGCGAAAGTGAAATATTGGTTTTTGAAAGTGAAAAAAATTATGAAACCGAAATGTCAACTTGTGAAACTGATTACTTGGAAATGTATAATAGTTTTATTTCAAAAGAGTGAAATATGTTATTTAAAAAATGAGCAACTGAAATAGATGTGCTTTTTATGAAACAAGCCAGTGAAAAGAAATATATAGCTTCTGAATTTTGAAATAGCAACCATAGAAAGTGAATTATAATGTATCATTTGTGAAACTGATTATAATAAAATGTGAAACACTTTATTTCAAATAGTGAAATAGTTTATCTTAGAAATGTGCAGTTGAAATATATGTTTTTGTGAAACAAGCCGGTGTAAAGTGAGATGTAGGTTCTGAGTTATGAAATAGTAACCACAAAAAGTGAAATTATAATATATCATTGTGAAAGAGATTATTTGAAAATAAAAATTTTGGATATATTTTAAACACGTTTAAATTTCAATGTTTCACACATTTTGTATGTGAAACAAACCTATTTCACTTGAAAAATGTGTTTTTTGTGAAGCAAGACAGCGGAAGTGAAATATTGGTTTTTGAAAGTGAAAAAAAAATATGAAACTGAAATGTCAACTTGTGAAACTGATTATTTGAAAATGTGTAATAGTTTTATTTCAAAAGAGTGAAATATGTTATTTAAAAAATGATCAACTGAAATAGATGTGCTTTTTATGACACAAGCCGGTGAAAAGAAAAATATAGCTTCTGAATTATGAAATAGCAACCACAGAAAGTGAATTATAATGTATCATTTGTGAAACTGATTATTCTAAAATGTGAAACAATTTATTTCAAAATAGTGAAATAGTTTATGTGAGAAATGTACAGCTGAAAATATACGTTTTTTGTGAAACAAGCCAGTGTAAAGTGAAATGTAGGTTCTGAATTGTGAACTAGTAACCATAAAAAGTGAAATTATAATATATCATTGTGAAACAGATTATTTGAAAATCTGAAACAATTTATTACAAAAGAGTGAAATAGGTTATTTGAGAAATGTGCAATTGAAATAGGTCTTATTTTTTCGAAAGAAGCGAGTGGAAAGTGAAATGTTGGTTCTAAATTGTGAAATAGTAAGCACAAAAAGTGAAATTCATTGTTCACATTTTCAAATAATCAGTTTTACAATCGTATATTACAATTACAATTTATGTAGTTATTATTTCACAATTCTAAAATATGTTATTGGCTTGTTTCACATGTTCTGAAGTGAAATGTGTTAGTCCACACACCAAATGTGAAATGTTGAAATTTAAATGTGTTTGAAATGTATCCAAGATTGGTCTAGTTTTAAAGGTCTTGGCGTCAAGAATTTAAATATATAAATTAGTTCAAATACGAACTTATGGTTCAAAATATATTAGTGTTTTTAATTTACTAATATGAAATAAAGTCTATGGATTTGTTTGCAAGGGAGAGAGAAATGACTGATGCATGCACCTCCTTCTCTGACAAAAAGTAGTACTCCAGGACTGCTAGACTGACAAAAGTAGTACTATGGTGGTGGACCAACTACTGAAATACCAATATTTCTTAAACAATGAGAACCTTTTATACAACACAAGAGTTAATATATGGTATGAAGTGTCACCAGTTGATAGGCTAGCTGGTTGCCGGTACCTACCGGAAACGCGCAATTTTTCGTTTCGCGTAGGAGTACTATATGTTGCCCTTTTTTCATCAACTATACATACTTTTCATTTCTTTCATAAGGCATACAATTATACTCAAACCTAAATATGATTTTTCAAACAATTTTTGTCCATTTTTACATGCACTCGTGGTTCAAATTTGAGTTATATTGATTAAATGCCTAGAAACACACTTAATGACTTAAATATAGTAAATGAGATCTGAAAATTGCCAAATTTGAACATGAAGGATTCTATAGTGTATGTTGAATGTACAAAAAAATTCAAGGTCAAACAATGAATGAAATGTCAATTCGCCTTCAAACTTGACACATTCACTATGGAAGTCACAATTCGTCCTAGGAGATAGCTTGATTTCTAAAGAGTGTACATCAAAGTTTGTGAAATCTTCTCAAACTTTTACCACACCGAGGTCATATCATGACACCATACCAAGTTCATGTTTTTGGGACTTCATTTATATTTCTAGAATTAAAAACCAATAAACTCCATGTTTGTGGTTGACTCTAACCATAGAGATCTTTGAATCTATTTTCCATTTCTTGTATAAGTCATATAAATATTCTCAAGATCCCAAATATAAGTTTACAAACCATTTTTGTGCAGTTTCATGTAATCGTAGTGAAAATATGAATTATATCCATTAAATGCCAAGAAGTGCACTTGATGATTTAAATATAGTAAATGAGCTTTTAAAATTTCCAAATCTGAACATAGAGGGTTCTATGGTTATGTTTAGTGTAGATAAAAGTTTAAGGTCAAATGATGAAGGAAATGTCAATTTGTCTACAAACTTGACGCATTCACCCTCGAAACCACGAGGTATCGGTTTGGTTTCTAAAGAGTGTACATCAAAACTTTTGTGAAACCTTCTCGAGTTTTTACAACAGAATACTGAGGTCATATCATATACACCATGCCAAGTTTCATATTTTTCATACTTTATTTACATTTTCTAAAATTTTAAAACGAGTAAACTCCATGTGTGTGGTTGACTTTTGCCCCATAGATCTGTAAAATTTGTTTTATTGTCTTGTACAAGGCACAAAAATATACTAAAGACCCTAAATATGATTTTTCTAAATCATTTTTGTGCATCTTTTCATGTACCCGTAGTTCAAATTTGACTTATATCAATCTAAAGCTTAGAAATGCACTTAATGGCTTAAATATAGAAAATAAGCCCCAAAAAGTACCAACTTTGGACATGAAGGATGTTAGGTTGTATGTTGAGTTTAGAAGAAAACAAAAACAATGTCAAGTGATGAAGGAAAAATTTGCTTTCAAACATATCACGAAAACCAATTTTCTCGAAAAAAAAAACTTTTGTAAGGCCTCACATATGCTTGCAAAATTGTGTGCTTCTTATGGCAGACTGTTGATTTCCTAAAATTATGTGCAACAATAGAATACATCGTACACATTGTTTTTGCAAAAACCGTGTGCAATGTATCACACATGGTTGAATTTTTAAAAGGTGTGTGATAATAGGCTACATCGCAAACACATTTTTTTGCAAGAATCGTGTGCAATGCATCACACATGGTTACATTTTTAAACCATGTGCAATGATAGGTCACATCGCGCACACGTTTTCCATAAAAATTGTGTGCAAGACATCATACACACATTTGTTGTGAAAATTGTGTGCAGCGCATCACACATTGTTGCGTTTCTGACCTGTGTGTAATATTGCGACATCGCACATTCTTTTTAACACATTGCACACGTTTCGGCTAAAAGGTGTGTACGATGTGTACATCACACACAATTTTTGCAAAGCGAGTGTGATAGGGTGTCTTAATAACACCATTCGGCACTAGTAATATATCATTTAAAATGAAACATTTGAAGTTCTAGTGTTATATTTTGGGGACATACAACTCATGTTATCTTGGTAAAATTATTACTGAGGATAACACATGTCACCTGCAAAAAAAGGGATATCGCATGCCTTTCTGACCAGAGACGATGAACTCCCTCCATCTAAATATATAGGGCATAATATGTCTTTTGAGGTTGCCTTCGGTCATCAGTTACACCAAAAATATATGATGTGAATGATACATAAACCATCAAATTCGTACTTAAAATGAGTTTACACTGACCTATTATTTATATTATACATCTCATATATAATCTTGTCAATGATCAAAGTCAACCGTAAAATACGTATTGGATCTTATATATTTGGATGAAGGTAGTAGCAGATTCTGACAGCACAAGTTCCGTTAAAGCTGTAATAATTAATGCAGAACTATTTTACGTTTCATACACTGTAATAAATCTCACAAACGCAAAAAAAATCACTCCATTGTCTCACTGATGGGTTTTCATTTCCATGAAGGTTTCCTGAGGATCCTTACGACCGCTACTGGAGTTCGAGAACCAGGTTGTCATGGGCAAAGCTTTCCACCAAAGACACCATCGAGCAGGACAACGTCTTCGCGGTGCCCAGTCTGGTTCTTCAGACAGCCGTAGCTCCTATCAACAATGCCACGGTGCTATATGTCAATACATGGATATCATACAAAACATCATTGGAGTTTAAGTTCATCTTCCATTTCGCCGACATCCAAAACACCCAACGTCGGCGATTCAACATATACATGAACAACGAGGACTGGTACACGAATTACAGCCCCCCATACCTGGTAGCTGATCATGTGCGTAGTTCTAAATGGTATAAGACTACGGGCGGCGAGTACAATTTCACTCTTGCAGCCACCAATACATCCATGATGCCTCCGATGATCAATGCATATGAGGGATACACACACATCCCCCACGACACTCCGAGGACATTCTTCAAAGACTGTGAGATAACTCCCCTCTACCTATAGTTCCCTACTTAACTCGCTTGTCGTCATTCTAGACAATGTTGGGCATTGGTTCCTTCTCGAAAACATATTGTTTACTCCGATCAACCGATTGGTACACTACTCTACTTTTCACCTCTTTAGCTTCACCATCACTAATTTTTCCAAAATAATATGTGTTTTCATAGTCTTTTATTAAAATGTAGAAATAAAAAGGTTGGAATAGAATGTTTTTCTTAATTGTGTCGGTTTATCCCTTTGACGCCATATTTTGAGATGATAAAAATGTCATTTTATCAAAAAAATGTGTTAGCGCATAGAACATCATATTTAGGGCAGTGTACTTTTTTTTAACCACAGACTGTAGAAAAATTGTTCTACAGTATTTAGTCATTAATAAGAAACAAAAAAGTACAATATTTACAACAAAGACTGCCACTGAAAAATGATAAATAATAGCTCAACCAATTCCTGTTCTTGGGATCATGAGATCATCTATTAAACATAATTCTTAACATACTAGCATCATAGATGAGCACCAATCCATTGTTTCAAACTATTCAAATGTTTTGCTCCAACGGCATAAGATCTTCCTTGAGCTGAACTTTGTTTCTGAATTTGTTTACCATTTCTTTGGAGAGAGTGTACGATTAGTTGATACTAATTAATTGACATTTCATTTTCAATGTATATCTAGGCATGGGAAATTAACAAAAATAATTTACCAATAAATGTACGGATCTGAAGGAAAGTTTCGCAAATATTCTTTTTAGTGTCGCTGTTTTTTTGTTTTGGATTACAATGAAAGTATGGACATGTCAAGAAAGCAACCATTTGCTAATTAGGACATTCAAGCACATACCCATAAAAGAAAAGGAAAAAGTTCTACTTATCTTATTACATGGACACTTGAAAAGGGAAACTAGTCTCTATGCATAGCCAACGAACACATGCACGGTGTGGACATTTTGATTCATCCACATGCACATGATGATTTCATCTGATTTAACAGTGTTCTTTATATTTTGTAAATGTTGTAACTCTCAAACGCATATTGGAATTAAGGTTCGATTTCACCATTGGACCTGTGGTGACGAGCTCTGCAAAACTTGACCACATAACAACATGTTTTGACGATTTTTTTGTGGACTTTAGTGCTACGAGAAACAACCCCCTGCTAGCTTCACCTTCCATGATGTTAGTTGGTCTAATGCTATCGTAAGTTGGCTACCGATGACCAAGTAGCCTAATGTTACCCTTACATTTTTATATTACGACCAGTGAGTAGCCTAACATTATCCAAACTTGCTTCTATATCACTTTCCGATACGGCAGGTGTGACATCTAGACCTTGATGGACCACTGATATCAACAAGATGCACCTTCTTTTCTGGAAGCTAATCTCCAAAGTACCTCCAAGTTAAGCATGATTGGCCTCGGGTAATTTGATGAGGAGTGGCCGAAAAGTTTGTTCGCGGATGCGCATGAGTGAGGACAAAGTGGTAACGAAAGACATGTGTTCGTTTGTGCACCCAGTGCACATAGGAAAATGAGACCCCATCCGAACGTCTTGGAAAAGCATGCAACAATATTGTTAGTTCACACTGAAATGTGCATAAAGTCGATGAGGCGCGGTGGGGCACTCAAAATGTTCTGTCGAAGTTTCTGTGGGGATCTTAATTTTTTCCTAGACCTATACTTTCTTGATGCATGTGTCCGAGTTTTGTAAAATAAAATAAAATCTGGATGTAGTTGACCTAACGAACCATCATCAAATTGCGTTGTTTGTATTCGGTGATCAAACAATTCTTCACATGGATGATCAAAATTTTAGTCCTTTTTTTCACTTTGCGATGGTAGTTGAAGCAATGATGGCTATCAAACAAGAGTATGGAGTAAAGAAAAATTGGATGGGTGATCCATGTTTTCCAGCAAAATATCGGTGGAATGGCGTTAAGTGTAGCGATGTAACTGATAACACGACGAGGATAATATCTCTGTAAGTATTATTTTGGTGGTTATTCATGTTTCGTGTGCTAATATGCAAGCTTTCCCTCATATGTTGGAATGTTAATCTTCATGCAGAGACTTGTCCAATAATAACATGAGTGGGTTGGTATCTGATAACTTCACACTTCTCACAGAACTCCAATTTCTGTAAGTATTAGATAATGTGTATAACTATGTATATACATATTTCTTACAGAAAAGTTAGGCTTCTTCATAACCAACATGTTTCCACTACTAAGCACTCCATCCTGATAGATAATTAGTGGACGGTGGGGAAGCGTATAAAAGTGCACAAATATTTTCCTTATCGACAATCCATACAACTCTTATCTGACATTTCCATTTATCATGAATTTGGATCCCTTTCTACCTATAGTGATGAGTGCAGAAAACCAACATGATCTACTTAAGATGACTTCTGTTTGGAATTCTTGGATAGATTTAGTTGCAATGTTTACGATACTAAGAGCATTGTTGAGTTTCTAAACTAGCACATATCACTTTCTGCAGAGATTTATCTGGCAACACTCTGAATGGACCAATTCCATATTCCCTTTGTAAAGTGAATGCAGGATCGCTCGTTTTAAGGTTTGGATTTTCTTCCCCAGGTTCAGTTTTTGTGATCTTTAGGAAGCTGACTACTTAAGATTGCTTGTTGTACTAAAGTAACACTGAATTGGTTGTCTGATGTGATTTCACTGTTTTTAGGTACGAGTCTGGTGAAGATATGTGCAACAAAACAATAAGTTCGACTCCATCAAAAAATAGAACAGTTATAATAAGTATTTCAATAGTGGTTCCCTTGCTGGTAGTGGTTGTACTTGTTCTTTCATATTTTATCTGGAGAGGGAAGAGAAAGCCTAAATGTGCGTTGCTCTTTTCTTTTAATAACACTACATCCATTGATTATTAAGGTTTACTATATTCAATATTTTTGTAATATAACTGGCATTTGGGCATCCAGTTTCCGTACAGGATGCTCCTAGAGAGCAAGAACTTGAGAGTGCCCTTGGAAGTACAAAAATTCAGGGTGATCACCTGCAAAATACCGAGAATCGACGATTCACATACAGGGAGCTCGAGAAGTTTACAAATAAATTCCAACGGTCCATTGGTAAAGGAGGTTTTGGGCTCGTATACTACGGCCGCTTAGAAGACAATACTGAAGTTGCTGTCAAGATTCGTTCTGAATCATCGTCGCATGGTCTTGACGAGTTCTTAGCAGAGGTACTTCTTCCCCTGGTTCATAATTTTTTTTAATTGAAATGAAAGTTTGCCAAGTAACTATTTTCTATCACAGTAAGCTTACATGCGCAAACTAAGATATTTTTTCCTTTGTGCTATGTCTCGTTACATATATAGGTCAATAGCTTGACAAAGGTGCATCACAGGAATCTAGTTTCTTTGGTTGGTTACTGCTGCGAGAAGGAACATTTGGCACTTGTTTATGAGTACATGTCCGAGGGCAATCTTTGTGATCATCTGAGAGGTTTGTCCGTTAGCAAACTAAGTGGTAGAAAATTTGTTGCTGCCTTAAAATTCCATACAAAATATATATGCATTGTTTGAACTTAAGGCATATATATCTTGAGTGCCTTCAATTTATTTATCTAAAATCGTTTGAGGTTGTCTATTCCTTTGAAGTTCTTGTAATCATCAGTAACAGCTAGTAAGGGTATCTCTAGCAAAACACCTATAATCTAGCCCCTCAAATGCCTCCTCAATTCTTAACTCCTCAAATTTAAGGAGTTAAAAAGTAGTGTTCCGAGCTTAAGCCCCTAGAAAATTTCTTTGCTAATTCTTCTATCTTTTGGTTTACATACTCTATTTCAACTAGATATGCACATATATTAAGTCCAAACTTGATATTTAGGTTCACGCAATTCAAGAACACTATAAATTAAAAGTTTAGAATTTTAATTATTCAGATTCAAACACACAATAGGGTCCGAGTGAAGTAATAATCTAAAGAAAGCATGATAAAAGCACAACAATCAAGGTTATAAAGTGTCCACAACCGCTCAACAAGATCATCTTGAAGCTGCCTCGCTTCTTGAAGCATTCAGTTCATTATGACAGTCATGCAACCCAAAGAATGAATGGTGACTACATTGGTCCTCTGATCTAACAGACTCAAGAATGATGGCTGGATTTTTTGGAATGCCCATTGTACTGACCTTTCCATTCCGCATGACAATTCCTCCATGTCCAGTGCATGCAATCAATTGATCCAAGCACCCCTACCCATCCTCGTTCTTTAATCAACCCAGGAGTCTCTCTATGCATGTCTTCATCACTAGGTGCCCTTGAGTACTCCGGCCCGCCGTCCTCAATCACGGCTTGTGTGAATCTTCGAACCACCTCCAGGATTGTATCTTCCTCAATGCGGACATACTCATCAATGGCGTCGGCCGAACACCCAAAGGAAGCAGTAGAAGAGCCACGACACACTTCATCAATTGACTCACACTTATTTCTCCCGATGCACTCCTTCTAAGTTTAGACAAGGGATCATGATCCTCAACAAGTTTTTTCAGTGGTGTTGAATAGACTTCAGTGCATTCAAAATCTCCGCCGAAAACATTTCTCTGGATATGTTGCATTGGGCGCAAAGTAATCCTTGACAAGTTTGGCATGGCCTTCTGCCCTATCACGATTGACATACAAATGGCTAAACTGTCATCCTAGTATTGGCCTCTTCATATCCTCGTGAACTGTCCCGACAATGGCCATCTCAAAATCATCCTCCTCTTCCTCTTGCTTGGATGAAGAGTTGTTGAAGAACATATCCCTTAACCTCTTCATCTACTAATTGCAATCTTCAATGATGAATTTGATTGCAAAAATGAAAGAAAACATTGAATAAAGAAAAAAAATCACATAGGCTATTCGCTGAACAGTTGACGGACGGAGGACGTTAGAGCTCCTGTCGACGTTGTTGCGACAAATACTCAGATTTGAAAGCTTGGATGGTTCTCCTAAGAATCTTGAACATCGATTTAACACAAATAGGAGTTCGGCTGGATGCGATCTTTTGAGAAGTTAAGCCCTATTATGAGTTCGGTTAGAGATTCTCTAATGTTTTCTTATATTGCTTTTTCTCATCCAAAAACAAATCCATTTTGCTAACTGTTGGCTGACAAAGTTACAACCTTAATGCATCTATTTTATTCAATTTTCCTACACAGAAGACTGTGTAAAGGAATTGCGAACAAAGAAATATTGCATAAATATATGAACATTGACATGTAAAACTGTTGATACAATTCTGCTCTAACTGTTACCATGCTCATGTATGAAGGGAAAAATGGTGTTGGTGAACCCTTGAGCTGGGCGATACGTGTACGAGTCATGCTCGAAGCAGCACAAGGTATAGTGTAATGGAAAGATATATATAGCTCTCTCAAGTGAATGTGTTATAGATGGTTTGCACTTCTGTTCAGTCAAGTTTTGAAGGACTTGCTATGATATGTGTAGGCCTGGATTATCTTCATAAGGGATGTAGCTTGCCAATAATCCACCGGGATGTGAAAACCAACAACATTCTCCTAGGTCAAAATCTAAAGGCTAAAATAGCTGATTTTGGACTATGCAAGACCTATCTTAGCGACATGCAGACCCACATATCAACTAATGCGGCTGGGACAGCAGGATACATGGACCCCGAGTATGTCTTTTTTCTACTTCCTCCTTTTTTTAGTCTGCATATAAGATTTGGTCAAAGTCAAACTTTAGAAAGTTTGACTAACATTATAGAAAAAAATATCATCATCTACAATACTAAAGTTATATGTCATGAAAATTAATTTCATCATTCATTTGATAATGTTAATTTCATATCGTGAATGTTGATATCTTTTCCTACAAAGCGAGTCAAACTTTACAAAGTTTGACTTTGACCAATTCTCATATGCGAACTAAAAAAACGAAGGGACTATATTATAAAATTACGTACCTGTTCCTCACAGATGGCATTGTTGCTTTAATCCAAATTAGGTTTACTAAGATGTGGGTTTTTTCGGGGGGGGGGGGGGGGGGGGGGGGGTATTATAGTTAAAAGGTAATAAATAAGTGTCCTCTTCGTAGCCATATAGCAGTGCTACACTTAGTACGGCTGCATGTACATCCCCAGTTGACCTGCAACCCATGAGGTTAACCTGTTGTTTTTCAGGTACTATCACACTGGCTGGCTCACTGAGAGCAGCGATGTGTATAGCTTCGGGGTTGTTCTACTTGAGGTAGCAACCGGTGAGCCTCCAGTATTGGCGGGCCATGGCCACATCGTTCAGCGTGTGAAGCAAAAGATTGCCACTGGCAACATCACCACCGTGGCTGATGCCCATCTTGGAGGTGAATATGATGTCAACTCCATGTGGAAACTGGTCGACACCGCCATGGCGTGCACAGCGGATGCTGCTGTCCGAAGGCCAACAATGGCCACCGTTGTGGCGCAGCTGAAAGAGAGCCTTGCGTTGGAGGAAGGTCGTGAGGACAGTAGTGCCAGGGGAAGCATCACCAGTACAACTGCTGCTCCGATGTCGGCGTTCGGTCCATCGGCAAGATGAATCACTGATGTGTTTCTTCACATCGTTGATGGGTCTCTAGTCTCTTTTTATGGGATTGCAAGGTCTTTATTACAACGGTTTATTCTGAACTACTCACTCGGTCCAAAAGTACTTGTCATCAAAATGGACAAAAAGGGATATATCTAGAACTATTATACATCTGGATACATCACCTTTTATTCATTTTGATGACAAATATTTTCGGGTGGAGGAAGTATATGTAATGCTAGGGCAAGCTAATATTTATCTTGTGTTGTGATATGTGAAATTTGACCATATGTTTGCACGCAATAAGGTGGGTGAGCTGTGAACAGGTGTGGAGCTAATTCCCAATATATGATTGTAATATAACAACCTACGGCTTGGTTAGTAGTCGAATCAGTTGGGAATGTGGTGATCCATTAACTTGCTTCAGTGTTGCTACCTTTCAAATGCAGTACTGTTTTTTGCTTTGATCTGCTGCTTTCGCGAGCACGTACTCCCTCCATCCGAAAATACTTTCATTAAAATGAATAAAAAAAAGATGTATCTAAAACTAAAATGCATCTACACACATTTCCTTTTATTAATTTTGATGACAAGTATTTCCGGACGGAGGAAGTAGCATTTTGTTCATTTTGAGTTTTGTGACTACAAGTTGTTGCATTTGTATTGGTTGAAAAATATTATTGTAGGCTGTCATTCTGTTGACAGCCCTTGTACAGTAACATCAATATTACTAGTAATATTTTTTAGTATTGTTTAAATATGTCAACGCACCCACCTAGGAAGCAACCTGTTTTCTTTGGTTCAGATCACTACGAATGAACCTGCACCTTCAACATAAAACGGAGAATCTGTTTTTTGTGGCAACCTTCGAACTAAGTTTTCATTAAATATTTACAACGATGAAGAGACACAACTTGCTTAGTTATGAGGTCTCGGGAGTATAACCAGCAAATCAAAATGGCAAGAGTTCATCGCTTGCTCAGCAAGTTGAGGCATTAAGAGCAACTCCAACGCGGCGACCTATTTGGTCCGCCGCCTTCTGTTTGGATCACGGCGGAAAAAAAGTGCTGGCTCAACGCGTCGATCCGTTCCTAAAACACGTCCTCTTCGCTTCCGTGGGATCCATTTTCGGCCCAAATTTGGGTCTGAAATGCATCGTGTTCTCTCGGTGTCCGTCGTGTTCTCACATGGTGGCCGGTCAGCTACCTCCCGCGTCTCACATGGTGGCCGCAGCCTTGTTTAATCCGAGCATGCAGGGGCGGGGGGGGGGGGGGGGGGGGGGGGGGGGGGGGAGGGGCATCCTCATCCTCTTCCAGCCTCCCGTCCCCATCTAGCCACCCTTCTGCTCCCCCATCGGCGACAACCTAGCCACCATGGGCTTCTTCACCGGCAAGAATAAGGCAAGCACTAGTAGAAAAAGGGGCAAATCTGAGACACATTAGTGCCGGTTTGATTTTGAGCCGGCACTAATGTGTCCATTAGTGCCGGTTCCAACGGCTAGCCGGTCGTTCTCATTAGTACCGGTTCGTGGCTAACCTTTAGCACCGGTTCGTTTCACGAACCGGTGCTAAAGAGAGTGGTGGCAGGGTGTTGTCAGTCTAGGGCCCGTCCAACACCTTTAGTACCGGTTCGTGGCACGAACCGGTACTAAAGGTCAACGTACATAAACCCTTCGTCCACCCGAGCCACTCTGTTCTTCTCATTTCCCCTCACTTCCTCTGTTCTTTCCCTCTCTTCCTCGAGCTCCTCACAAATTTTGCCCAAAATTTGTCAAGATTTGAAGGCCCCCATCCATTCAAATAATCACAAAGGTTAGCAACTTTGTCCTTTCAACTCTCATTGCTAGATTAGCTCTTGCAATGCTTTGTATAGTGATTAATTTGGGAGGAATTATATTTGCTAGTATTTGATTTATATGCAATTTGAGGTCAAAAATAACACTTAGTTTGCATATGTAGGTGTGGTTTACTTAGTGCCTTCTAAATCTCCGTCGTAACCACCGTCGATCGCCCGCACCATCCCGTCGCCGGCACCACCTTGTGGTGAGGCTCTTGTTCATGAATGTTTTACATTACCAAATTGATGTTTGTGTGATTTGGATATATAGTTACTCGTATAATTATCTTACCCGTACGTTGTTTCTTATACATAGTGCCATGGTTTTGATATCCGTCCCCGTCAGCCCTCGTCCTTGTTATGATTCGGATGTGGTATATTCTCTTTTAAAACTAGTTGTTGCATTTCGTGTTTATGACAAATTATGCCCATCAAGTTGACATAGAAATTTTTATGTAGGAGGTATGTGAACCGGAAATTCCAACCGACCCTATTGTCGAGAGGTTAAATTTAGTTCAAAGAGAAAACGAGTATTTGAAAGAAAAATTGAAAAGAATTGAGGGGGAGAAGATGGAATTGGAGTTGCATGTTGCCGATGTCGTCGATGATCACAAGATCAAGATGGAGAAAATGAGGTTGAAGATTAGAAAGATTAGAAAATATGCCATTGATAGTGTGGCTTGGTATCATTATGTTGTTGGATCAATTGTTACCTTAGTTGCGATCTTGATCGCATTTGTTGTTGCATTTAAATTCTTTAGCTAGAGAGTTATTTGTATGTTGCATTTAATTAAGTGATGTATATGAACTTTATGTATGAACTTTATGTATGAACTTTATGTATGAACTTGTATTAATTTGGTGTATTCGGTGTTGTGTAATGAAGATGAGTTGACAATGGATGTATGATGACCGATGCTCTCCCGAGTTCATTAATGGCGTGCATACTTTTCTGCTTGACGCCGAGGCAAACAAGCGGGCGGATGGTTTTATGCCTTGTCCATGTGTTGGCTGTAAGAATGGTCATAGTTACTCTACGTCAAGAACCATTCACGTCCACCTATTTGAGTCCGGTTTCATGCCCCACTATAACGTTTGGACCAAGCACGGAGAAATAGGGGTTATGATGGAAGACAATGAAGAAGAAGAGGACGACGACGGCTATCCTGGCCATGGGTTCCCTGAATACGATGATACAACAATAGGGGAAGAAGTTGAGCCGGCAATGCGGGAAGAAGCTGAAGAAGAGGCATCAGATGAGCCTGCTGATGATCTAGGTCGGGCCATTACCGATGCAAAGAGAAACTGCACAACTGATCTGGAGAGGACGAAGTTGCAGCGCATGTTAGAGGATCACAAGAAATTGTTGTACCCGAATTGCGAAGGTGACAAAAAAAAGTTGGACACCACACTTGAATTGCTGCAATGGAAGGCAGAGAATGGTGTATCTGACAAGGGATTTGGAAAGTTGCTGGTAATGATAAACAATATGCTTCCAAATGACAACGAATTGCCCGGGAGTACGTATGAAGCAAAGAAGGTTGTCTGCCCTCTAGGGTTAGAGGTGCAGAAGATACATGCATGCCCTAATGACCGCATCCTCTATCGCGGTGAGTACGAGGATTTGAACACTTGCCCGGTACGCGGTGCATTGCGTTATAAGATCAGTTGCGATGACCCTGGTGATGTCGAGGGCGAGCGCCCCAGGAAGAAGATTCCTGCCAAGGTGATGTGGTATGCTCCTATAATACCACGGTTGAAACGTTTGTTTCAAAACAAAGAGCATGCGAAGGCGATGCGGTGGCACGCAGAAGACCATAAGAAAGACGAAAAGTTGAGAGTACCCGCTGACGGTTCGCAGTGGAGAAAAATCGAGAGAAAGTACTGGGAGGAGTTTGCAGGTGACCCAAGGAACGTATGGTTTGGTCTAAGCACAGATGGCATTAATCCTTTTGGGGAGCAGAGCAGCAACCATAGCACGTGGCCTGTGACTCTATGTTTGTATAACCTTCCTCCTTGGTTGTGCATGAAGCGGAAATTCATTATGATGTCAGTGCTCATCCAAGGCCCTAAGCAACCCGGCAACGACATTGATGTGTACCTAAGGCCATTAGTTGAAGAACTGTTACAGTTGTGGAATGGAACAGGTGTACGTGCGTGGGATGAGCACGGACAGGAAGAATTTGACCTAAAGGCGTTGCTGTTTGTGATCATCAATGATTGGCCTGCTCTCAGTAACCATTCAGGACAGACAAATAAGGGATACCGCGGATGCACGCACTGTTTGGATGATACCGACAATATATATTTGGATAGTTGTAGGAAGAATGTGTACCTGGGACATCGTCGATTTCTTCCGAGAAGGCATCCCGTAAGAAAGAAAGGCAAGCATTTCAAAGGTGAGGCGGATCACCGGACGAAGCCTCGCCACCGTACTGGTGCTGATGTACATGATATGGTCAAGGATTTGAAGGTAATCTTTGGAAAGGGTCCTGGCGGACAACCTGTTCCGAAGGACGCTGACGGATGCGCACCCATATGGAAGAAGAAATCTATATTTTGGGACCTGCCATATTGGAAAGACCTAGAGGTCCGCTCCGCAATCGACGTGATGCACGTGACGAAGAATCTTTGCGTGACCCTGCTTGGCTTTTTGGGCGTGTATGGGAAGACAAAAGATACATCAGAGGCATGGGAGGACCAGCAACGTATGCACGGAAAAGACGGCATACATCAGGGTCAGGCCAGCTACGCTCTTACCAAAGAAGAGAAGGAAATCTTCTTCGAATGCCTGCTCAGCATGAAGGTACCGTCTGGCTTCTTGTTGAATATAAAGGGACTAATAAATATGGCAGAGAAAAAGTTCCAGAACCTAAAGTCTCATGACTGCCACGTGATTATGACGCAACTCCTTCCGGTTGCATTGAGGGGGCTTCTACCGGAAAACGTTCGATTAGCCATTGTGAAGCTATGTGCATTCCTCAATGCAATCTCTCAGAAGGTAATCGATCCAGAAATCATACCAAGGTTACAGAATGATTTGGTGCAATGTCTTGTCAGTTTCGAGTTGGTGTTCCCACCATCCTTCTTCAACATCATGACGCACGTCCTAGTTCACCTTTGCGAAGAGATTAATGTTTTGGGTCCTGTATTTCTACACAATATGTTCCCCTTTGAGAGGTTCATGGGAGTCTTGAAGAAATATGTTCATAACCGTGCTAGGCCAGAAGGAAGCATCTCGAAGGGCCATGAAAATGAGGAGGTCATCGAGTTTTGTATTGACTTTATTCCTGACCTTAAGCCATTGGTGTTCCTGAATCGCGGCATAAGGGCAGACTGGATGGAAAAGGCACGCTAGGAGGGGATCAAATAATATGTATGGACGGGCATTCTCTCACTAAAGCACACTACACAGTTCTACAGAATTCCACCTTGGTGGCTCTGTATATGGAGAAACACATGAATTTTCTACACTCCAAACACCCAGAGAAGTCTGACGACTGGATTAACATGCGAACAAACGAGGACTTTCGCCGGTTGGTTGCAGAAACGTGCCCTGAATGATGGCGATATTCAAAATGACATGTACTCGCTGTCCCAGTTACCATCTTCGAATATAATGACTTTCAAAGGGTACCAGATAAATGGAAATACATTTTACACGATCGCCCAAGATAAGAAGAGCACCAACCAAAACAGTGGTGTCCGCTTTGATGCAACAACCAACACGGGAAAGGAAACATATTATGGTTACATAGAGGACATATGGGAACTTAACTATGGAGGTGATTTGAAGGTCCCTTTGTTTCGGTGCAAATGGGTCAATATGACACGAGGCGGGGTAACGGAAGACCCGCAGTACGGAATGACAACAGTGGATCTCAACAATCTTGCGTATGCAGACGAACCATTCGTCCTAGACAATGATGTGGCGCAGGTTTTTTATGTGAAAGACATGTCTACCAGGCCGAGAAAAAGAAAATATAAGGAAGCGAATGGATCATACAACGAGCCAAAGCCCCACATAGTTCTTTCAGGAAAAAGAAACATCGTGGGAGTGGATGACAAGACAGACATGTCAGAAGATTATGAAAAGTTTGATGAAATTGCTCTATTCACAGTGAATATTGACCCGAGCATCCAGTTAAATGATGAAGCTTTTCCATGGCTATGGCGCAAAGGGACACACGCGAAGAAAAAGTTTCACACCCAAAGATCTGGGATGTGATTGGCTTCACTATCATCACTTTTTTCTGTGTTTCACACCCAGGAGGGAATCTCTGTAATAGTTAGGGTAGTTATGTGTTTTGGCATTTGAAACACGAAGAAATTTTATGTGCAAACAAATTCTTTTCATGCATTTACTGATTTTTTTCCCAGCTAAATGACCATGAAATTGAAAAGCATTTCAAATGAACTCAGAAAAGGTTGAAACTTGGCATGGTATCATAATTTCATCCAAATAGCATGTGCAAAAAAGTAGAGAGGGTTACGGCAAAAACTGGATGCACTTCGTGTACAAATGGACAATCTCTTTCGAAGTATCAGGGTTTCCGACGAAAACTCAACTGTTAACAAGGCATTTCATTTTTTAAATAACCTAAGTATTACCAAATTGAATATAATGATAAAACACACTAATATTAAACATAAAAAAAAGAATCACTGAAAAATCTTTTTTCAAAGTTAAGTTATTCACAATATAGTGATTCACACAAATTTCAAATAATTCAAAATTTAAACTATTCAAATTTGAAAACTACCGGCACTAACAGAAAGTTTGTAATTTTTTGTACCTAAAGCAAAAATATTCACAAAGAAACTCTAAATACAGGAAAATACAACTCAAAAATAAATAAAACAAAAATAAATAAAGCGAAAAAAATTAAGAAAATAAAAAAGCCCGCCTACTGGGCCAAAGCGGCCTGCATACGACTAGGAACCCAACCTTTTGTTGGGCCAGGATGCAGGCCCGCAAAGGCCCAGTAGGCCCACAGGGTAGCACTGAACAGGTAGGCCCAGTAGGCCTGCTTAGGAGAGGAGCTCGAGAGAGCTACCGCACTGGGGCTTATAAACCAGTGCGGTAGCCCCTCGACTAGCGAGGTGGGACTAAACTTGCGCACCGCACTGCGCCAGCGCACCCCCTTTAGTACCGGGTGGTGGCTGCAACTCGTACTAAAGAGGGGGTCTTTAGTACCGGTTGGTGCCACGATCCGGTACTAAAGGGGGGCGCTTCCCGCCGCTTGGCCTGGCCAAAACAGACCTTTAGTACCGGTTGGTGGCACCAACCGGTACTAAAGGTCCATCCTATATATACAACAGTTGAAAAAATTTCACTTCACTCTGTGTTTCTTTCCTCTCCGTCGCGCCGCCCTGCCCCGATCGACGCCGTCCCCGCCCCTCGTCGCCGACCCCGGCCGTCCCCGCCGCTCGTCGCCGACCCCGGCCGTCCCTGCCCTCGTCGACGTCCCCGTCGATGTCGCCGCCCCGGCCGTCCCCGTCGTCCCCGTCGCCGCGCCCTGGCCGCCCCGTCGCTGTGCCCCGCCCCGTCGCCGCGCCCCGCCCCGTCGCCGGCCCGTCCCGTCGTCGCTGCCCCGTCCCGTCGCCCCGTCATCCCCGCCCCGTCGTCGCCTCGCCGGTGAGCTCACCCCAGCCGCCATGTTCACACGCACACACATGTACACACTACACACACACACACACATTATAGAACTTTAGTTATAGAATTTTTTCTATTTTTTAGTTATAGAAATGTTAGAAATTGTTCTGTTTTGTAGTTATAGAAATATTTTTAGAATTGTTAGTTATATAGAAATATTTTTTTAGTTATAGAAATATTTATAGAAATGTTAGCAATTTTTCTGTTTTTTAGTTATAGAAATATTAGAAATGTTAGTTATATAATCAGAAATGTTAGAAATTTTAGAATTAGTTTTAGTTAGATGAATTAGATTAATGTCAAATTGTTAGAATTTGCATATATAGAATGTTAGATTAATGTTACTTTTTGCAGGCATATAGTATTTATTCTCGACGATATGCCTGGCCCGCATCCTCGCCGCCGACCCGTTCGTGACCACGTCATGCTTCAAAGGATCCATGTCCGGGACTGGACTCCACCGGGCTGGCACTGGGAGGTGCTACCTGGAGGGGCACGCCGCTTGCTGAGGAACCCGGCCTCGGGTCCCATCGTCGACCCTGATCTCCTTTGGTGGCGTTCGCGTGGACCACATTCGGTGCAGAGGCAGTCGACCCCGCCGGAGGTGATGCGTCGCCGTGTCAGGGAGGAAGACGAGCACGTCCATCGCTACATGGCTGCTATGGACGACGTCAGGTTCTCCACTACTTGGCAGGTTCTTTAGGCAGATGACCGGAGATATGATCCTGTGATGGTTCCTTCTCTTTGGGTGTCCACCGCCCGCGCCCCAAGAACCGCGAGTGGCGCCCTAGATTCTTCTATAGTACTCGATCTTTATTAGGTACCTAGCCAGTGATGTATTCGATATATAATATTCAAGACGATGTATTTGAGATTATATATATTATTCAAGACGATGATGTATTCGACATTATATATTAATCGAGATTATGCATATATATTATGTACTATATGATTCAGTTTTTCCTTATTGATTGCATCCATGCATTGTAATTTGAATACTAAATTGTTTTATATTTCTTTTGTATTAGTAAAGTAAAAGCTATGGCGGACAATACCGGCAGAGAGAGAGAAGAGGAATTGTTCGACATCATACGCAACCCTCACAGGCTAGATGATCTGAATGAAGCAGATGATGGCTCCCAATATCTGAACAATACCGGAGAGGATGATGAAAAGATATTCGATCTCGACGACCGAGCTGATGAAGTCATGAACTATGATTATGATTATGATGACACAGACAATGTTTGTGATGACACAGACAATGCTGATCTTCAAATAACAAAGACTATCGGCGAGGTATATATTTATATAAGCATGCATCATGGTGATCATCACATGTTTTTTTATTGAAGATATATTAACGAATTGATCTTTCTTCTTTCAGCCCTCCGGATCGAGCAAATCTGCTTCTACAGGCAGCAAGACAAAGCGAGGCCCGGGCAGGTTGTTGAAGGATGTTGTAAAGTACCACATCGAATCCACCAAACTTAGTGGCGAACCCCTCACGCCTAAGAACGTTGCAGACAAGTGGACTCGTCAGTGCGGAGTTCTTGTGAAGGACAAACTCCCGATCTCCATTCAAGAATGGAAAGAGCCAAAGACTAAACGTCCAGGTGTTACTTGGCTCGACGACAGAGCCAAAAAAGACCTTTTGAAATCTCTGATGGAACATTTCACCCTACCAGATCATTTCACTGAAGCAGATGTGGAGAAAGTTAAGGCCGCTGCTCTTAAGAAGATGGCAATTGCATTCAACACCCACAAGAAAACTGTATGGGCCAACTACCTCGCTAATGAAAGTAAGACTCCAGATTTCACGGGAAAACTGGAGAAGCAAAGAGAACACTGGGACGATTTCGTGACCTTCAAGGATTCAGAATTATCTAAGGAACGGTCGATGAAAAACAAGGCAAATGCCGCAAAAAAGACGCAGTTCCATAGGCTGGGTCCAGGTGGCTACGCGGTGGGATTGCCTAAGTGGGATAAGTATGAGCAAGCGATGGAGGATGCAGGGGTCACTCCGGTTACTAGGAACTGGCCCCCCAGGTGCAGAACTTGGTTCTATGTGCATGGGGGGGGGGCGTTGGACCCGAAGACAGGCGAAGTTTCATGGAAGGCAAATCTAAAAGGAGCCGAACAAAAGATAATTGACGCAATAGAAGAAGCTCGAAGAGGGGTGTTCACGCCCAACTAAGAGAACTACGAGCTTACGCGCGCCCTGGGAAATCCTGAACACCCGGGAAGAACACGAGGCAAGGGCGTTATTCCCTGGTATGAGGGCTTTTCAGAATGGAACGAGGACTACAGGACCCGTACAAGAAGGAAGATGGAGGAGGAGAAGAAAAGGAAGCTGGAGGAGGAGCAGAGGAAGCAGGACGCAGAACGCCTTCAAGGCCTAGAAGCAAGGCATGCAGACCTGACACTCAAATTCTAGCAGCAGCAGCAGATCGACTCACTTAGCCAGGAAAGGGGGTCTCACCAGCGGCAGCAGCAAGCGGATGATCGTCCAGCATAGGATAGCACCGTCCCATCCATGCCGAGAAGCAGCGTTGGTTCTGCCCCGGGCGACACACTGCTGGATACATACCCCGTGGATGCAATCATAGAGAACACTAACTCTGAGCTACACTCTAAAATGAAGAACATATCCATGAAGGTGGCAGATGGCGTTGCTTTTCCAGTTACCCCCGAAGCAACCTTCCATTGCATCCCCATTCCAGAGGGCTATGCTCGTGTCATGGTTGATGAAGTGGTGGACCCATATTCGGGGCTACAGCTTGACATTCGTGGAGGTGAAGACGAGCGCACACTTGGAGAGGCCATACATCATATCATCCTATGGAGAAAGGATTGCATCATTTTTCGAAGTCCACCGACACCGCGTCGTCTGCCGACTCCTTCTCGAAGTCCGCCACCGAGTCAGCAGACTCCCGCTCCTCCAAGTCCATGAACGCGTGAGCCGACTCCTCCTCGAAGTCCGCCACCTCCTCCAAGTCCCCGAACGCGTGAGCTGACTCCTCCGGTTTCAAGTCCGGCACAACGTCATGCCACTTCTCCGGTTTCAAGTCCGGCACCGTGTCAGGCCACACCTCCTGCTTCAAGTCCGGCACATCGTCAGGCCACTTCTTCTGGTCCAACTCAGCCACGTCAGCCGTCTCCGCCGTCTCAGCAATCGCAGAAGAGACATGCTGCAGCTATGGTGCGTAGCGGTACGAGTCGAGGTAGTTCAGGAAGTACAGGCGGAGACAAGCGATATAAATATGGTCCAAGCCTCGCTCTTCTTCCCCAGAGGCCTTACGACATGACCGAGGAGCAAAACGCAGCCATAGTGCAGGCCCAAGTGGACGCCCATTTGGACCGAAACCGGCACCGCCGCCAAAGGAGAAAGTGCCTGAGAAAACGATTGACCACTTTATTCGTATGGCTAGAGCACCAGCTCCCAAGCCTGTTGACTCAGACTATGAGCATCAAATCAGGAAGCTACATCGAGCACGGCTACAGAAGGAAGCGAGGTCGAACTCAAGCCAACAAGCAACTGGCAAAAAATGCGGGAAAACCGTTCCCCAACTGGGAGAACAGGCGGCGCAAGCGATCCCCCCGCTTGTTGTGCCAACAACACATGAGAGGAGTACGCGCGCCACATATTATTGTGGGCAAACCGTTAGCGTTCCCCAGCAGGGCGATGTGGTAATAACGGAGGAGCATATAATGCAGGCTGAAATGCTCAAGATCTCTGTTGGACAACTCCTTGAAATCGAGCCCATGTCTCCGCTTAGAGAATCGGAAATAATACGGAAATATGTCCGGGGCCAACCTTTGGTCCATCCAGACAAGGTCAAGGACCTCCCAACGAGAATGTATGAATTGCATCAATGGTACATGAACATTACCAAGATTTCCAATCGAGAGTCCCTCATGGTGAATGTCAAGCATGAGCATTATTACCATGAGAAAACTCTGGCCGTTGAGTATTCAGAACTATTTCAGTTATACAATCAAGACGCACTCGACAAGTCTATCGTCAGTTGCTATTGTGTGTAAGTGATTTCTTTCTGTAATTTAAGTCTCAAGCTAGTTATGTAGTGATAATTGTGATCAATCATTACATTAATTATCCTCACTATATTCTTTTCTGTGGTATTATATGCAGGATGAAGATGTATGAAATGAAAAAATCTGGACGCTATGGCATTGGGTTCATTGACCCAAATATCATTAATGAGTACATATGGAAGCTTTCAGTTTATCAAGCAAATGTAGAGGAAAGCATGCTAGAGTTCTTGAAGCGCCTCAATACCAATGAAGATATACTACTTTCTTACAACTTCCCGTGAGTCACACTGTCTTGTACTACAAATTCTATTTTTCTTTGCCGGCTTAATTAAGACATGCAAACGTGTGCGCATGCAGTTGGCATTGGATCTTGTTAGACATTAAAGTTGAGGAAGAAAGAGTTGAATTACTGGACTCACTACTTAAAGAAGATAAAGACTACACCATCGTGAAGGGGATAGTCAACAGGTAATTTCAATCATTATTAACTATATCTCGGCCTATTATTAGTTCGTCATTTCCTGATATGAACTATTTAATAGCCCCTTTATTAATTTTCTTTCCCGGCGGGCAGGGCATGGGCAAAGTTCATCAAGGTGACTCCAGGCAAATGGGCAAAAAAATTGTTTTGGCATCGACCAAAGGTAAGTAATTAAGTAGTACTAGCTAGCTACCATCTCTTTAATTCTTGTTTCAACATCATTAATTAATTATCATGCTTGATTAATCATTTTCTGATTCAATTCCATTCTCGTAAAGGCCCTGAAGCAGGCGTCGGGGAATAATCTGTGTGCATTCTATGTTTGCGAGAACATTCGCATGATGGCGTCCGAAAGGAGCATATCTGATAGACAGGACTGGGTACATTTGTCAGAACACTATTCACACCATTATCGATATCTAGTCACACAACTAATACACATGCATATTGATCTCCTTCTTAACAGTTCAGAGAGGTGCGGGATAAGCTCCTACCAGCGGACCGCATACTAGCACTTCAAGAGGAAATAGCCGGATTTTTGCTCGACCAGGTCATAGATCCCAAAGGAGAATACTATTACCCGCTACCGCCCCCATGAACCACTTGTCATCGTGCTCCGAAGGCACCAAGGCAACATGTAGGAGAAATTGTATATATATATACATGTGTATATGTGTGAATAGTTAATTGTGTTGGCTGTGAAACATTCGATATCGATGATTTATATATATATATATATATATATATATATATATATATATGGTTCTACGTACGAGAAAATCTATTTATATATATGCATAACGTGTACAATTTGTAGTATCGTGAAATACCAGCAAACAAAAAAGAATTAAATGGAAAATAAAACCAAATTGAAAACACAAAATTAAAGCAAAAATTTAAAACAAACAAACATTTAGTACCGATTGGTGTTACCAACCGGTACTAATGTCCTACACGCACCCGACTCTGACTCGTGCCACGTGTTTGCACTTTAGCGCCGGTTCGTGACGAACCGGTACTAAAGGGGGGGACCTTTAGTCCCCACTCTTTAGTGCCGGTCGGCGAACCGGCACTAAAGGCCGGTTCTGCACTAGTGAAGGCCGGGAGCCGGGCTCTTCACGTGCGCCCCCCCCCCCCCCCCCCCGCCTCCGCTGGCGTCTGCCCGCCCAACGGGGCAGCGGATAAGCGTCCAAGTGCACCAGGCGAGGTGGCAGTAGGAGCACCGCATCCCCCTCCCGTACCCCGACATCAGCCTGCCACATGACTGACATTGGGATCCGGATCGGATCCCAGTGCCGACGCTGCTGCGGACAAGACAGGCGCAAGCGCAGGAGGTGCGGCGCCAGCGGCAGCAGCTGACGCCAGAGTAGCGCCTCAACCTTGTCTACGCAGCAGACTCTCCTGATTGAGAGCTCTGGTTTGCCCTCGAGCACGAGGAGCAACGCCGGTTCGGTGTCCAACACGTGCGGGCTGGCACCCTGCCGCCCCTCGTCATGCGTGACGAGGACCGGGAGGAGGAGGCCGCCTACCAGGCGGCGCTGGCGGCTGTTCTCTGTGAAAGCGAGGAGGAAGAGCGGTGCAAGGCGGAGGAGGAGGAGGCGGCGTACTAGGCGTGCCTGTCGGGTGCCTGCTGGACGACCCAAATGAATAAAATATGAATAAAATTATCTTTTATTTCGGTCGGCCAGTTAAAATTGCTCTAACAGAGTAGTGGTCTGTACTACCGGCGGGGTCGGGGCAAAGAACCTCGGTACCCCGTAGTGGTCTGCTGCCGCGCATCCAGTTTATAGGCACCCACCCAGGCAATGCCCTGCTAGCAGCAGACGCCCACCGCCCACGCACCTGATGCATCATCAGAGCTTGGCCCTTTCCCGACGCACGTTGTCTTAGCCGCCTACCCCTGCGTTCAAGGTGTTTGACGAAACGACGCTGAACTCACCGTGCTGGCCGCCGTGTCCAAGACCTCGTCCTCGTCAACCGCTTGTGGCCACGCGACGTGCCCCTCCAGTCCACGCTCTTCGCCATCACCACCCCTCACCCGCCTCTTCGTTGGCACGTGGAAGTTACCCGGCACGGCCGCCCTACGTGGCGCCTTCTTTCCCCACCTTTTTGAGCTCGGCGTCTGTGGCGTTGAAATGGAGCACGGCGTGTGGTCGTCCCTGTCGCCAGAAGCCCCGCCCTTGAGATGCTCGACCTCCTGGGATGCATGCATGGGTTGCTCTACGCCTCGACACTTGGACAGCCACAGCCTACGGTGAGCGCAAATCAGCTGCTCGAAAATGGAGAACATCCCTGTGGTAAAGGCTCCACGCATCAAGCGGCTCATCCTGTCAGCAGCTGCACGCGTTTGGATACTTGGAGCCAGGCCAGCTGGCCAGGTCCTGCGGGTCTGAGACACCATCGTCATGCTACATTTCCCATTTCCAGCTTAGCCACGCGCGCTCGCCGCGGGTGACGTCGGTCGAGCAGCTCGGAGCCAACTCGAGGTCCTTGCTTGCGCAGACGTGGTGTTTATGAAATGATTACTGAGAGAGAGAGTGTTGTTTGTTATGTTGTAAACCCCCTCACGAAAAGCTCTCGCACCAAAGCCCTCTCTGGATTTTTTTACCAAACTAAAAGAAGCAAACTACGCGAGGTATCGGACAGTGACCTCGTAGGCATCGCTTCTGAGGCCGCCGGCACCTTCATAGTCTTCCGCGCCGCCGTCACCACTGATGTCCGAGCTGTCGTCATCCTTATTGTGGTGGAAGGCCCGCCAGGTGTCGCGGCAACCATGATTGGCCCCCGCTACGCGCTCGCGACGTAGCTGTTGGGCTGGCTCTATGTGATGCATAAACTCGGGGTGCCTCTGCCTTGCAGCAATTGTCGGCAATCGAGGCCGGCTTGCGCCGCGGCTCGCATTTGAGCCAAACCAATTGCTCGGACTCGGTAAGCCCAACTTTGAGGACCTGGTCGCTTATCGAGCAATGATGACAAGCAGAGATCTCCGCGGCAGTCCTAGACCGATCAGTGGCGTAGGCCTCTGCGAGGTCAAGGAGGACCTAGGCCAGGGCGACATCCGACCACGTGAACACCACCTAGCGCGTCGTGGCGGTGGAGGATGAGCGACCACCACTCCCACCATGGAAGTGATGGAAATTGCCCTAGAGGCAATAATAAAATGGTTATTATTATATTTCCTAAATCATCATAAGGGTTTATTATTCATGCTCGAAATGTATTGACCGGAAACTTAAATACATGTGGATACATAAACAAATACCATGTCCCTAGTGAGCCTCTACTAGACTATCTTGTTGATCAAAGATGGTTAAGGTTTCGTAACCATAGACATGAGTTGATAATGGGATCACATCATTAGGAGAATGATGTGATGGACAAGATCCTTCTATTATCTTAGCATATTGATCGTTCAGTTTATTGCTATTGCTTTCTTAATGTCACATATTCCTCCGACTATGAGATTATGCAACTCCCGGATACCGGAGAAATACCTTGTGTGCACTAAACGTCACAATGTAACTGGGTGATCGTAAAGATGATCTACAGGTATCTCCGAAGGTGTTTGTTGAGTTGGCATAGATCGAGATTAAGATTTGTCACTCCGAGTATCGAAGAGGTATCTTTGGTCCCTCTCGGTAATACACATCATAAGAAGCCTTGCCAGCAAAGTGACTAATGAGTTAGTTGCAGGATGATGTATTACGGAATGAGTAAAGAGACTTGCCAGTAATGAGAATGAACTAGGTATGAACATACCGACGATCGAATCTCGGACAAGTAACAAACCGATGGACAAAGGGAATTACATATGTTGTCATAATGGTTCGACCGATAAAGATCTTCATAGAATATGTAGGAGCCAATATGAGCATCCAGGTCCCGCTATTGGTTATTGACCGGAGAGGTGTCTCAGTCATGTCTACATAGTTCTCGAACCCGTAGGGTCCGCACGCTTAACGTTCATTGACGATATAGTGTTATATGAGTTATATGATTTGGTGACCAAATGTTGTTCGGAGTGCCGGATGAGATCACGGACATGACGAGGAGTCTCGAAATAGTTGAGAGATAAAGATTGATATGTAGAACGATAGTATTCGGACACCGAAATATTTTCGGAGTACACCGGGTACTCATCGGGTCACGGGAAGGGGTTCTGAGCACCTCCGACAAGTGTATGGGCCTTATGGGCCAAAGGGGGGGGCAAACCAGCCCACAAGGGGGCTGGTGCGCCCCCTACCTTGGCTGGCCGGCCCTATGGGAAGGAAAGGGGGGTGGCCCCTCCTGCCTTTCCCTCCTGAGGAGAGAAGGGAAAGGGAGGGCGCCACCTCCTCCTTCCTTCCTCCCACACTCCAAATAAGTAAGGGGGCGCCACTTGTGGGAGGACCCCAAGTAGGATTCGGCCTACTTGGGGGCGCCTCCTGGCTGCTCCCTCCACTCCCCACCTATATATATGTTGGAGGGGGCGCCTAGCACACCAGAACATTATATTAGCCGTGTGTGGCGCCCCCCTCCACCATTTACACCCTCGGTCATATTTTCGAAGTGCTTAGGCGAAGTCCTGCGGAGATAGCTTCACCATCATCGTTACCATGCCATCGTGCTGCCGGAACTCATCTACTACCTCGTCGTCTTGCTGGATCAAGAAGGCGGAGGACGTCACAGAGCTGAATGTGTGCTGAACGCAAAGGTGTCGTACGTTCGGTACTTGATCGGTTGGATCGCGAAGAAATTCGACTACATCAACCGCGTTGTTAAACGCTTTCACTTACGGTCTATGAGGGTATGTAGACACACTCTTCCCTCTCGTTGCTATGCATCTCCACGATAGATCTTGAGTATGCGTAGAATTTTTTTTGTTTTCCATGCAACATTTTCCAACAGAAAGACGGCAAGGCGGCCGTGCGCGTTGGCGATCGCCGCAGAGGGCGGCTCCTCCTTCATAGAGACCAGGCGCCACTCGCTCCTGGACTACCGAAGGGGCGATTTTTGGTGACGACACCTCCTTGTCGCGGCGGAGATGGCTGTGAGGCCGGGACGTCAGCTCCTCCTTGATGCAGTATCCGATTTGAACGTTGTGGTTGCTCGAGAGCGGTAGCGAGGGCGGCATCGGACCGCGGTAATAGCGGGACTGCTCGAGCAGCGGCTCCACCTTCTGCCCAAATCCTCGTCTGTCAGTGCGGCCTCAACCAGAAGGGGCGGCTGCTGATGCTCCTCGTCATGGACGAAATGGGCTCTAGCTTCATAGAGGAGGGAACGGTGGACGTCGACAGGCCCAGACTCCATGGGCGGCGGCGCCATGATCTGGAGCTTCCCTGGATCCAGAGAGGCGCCACTTGTTGCCGTAGGACTTGCCCATCACCGCGGTGTGGGGACGAGTGGAGATGCGAGGCGAGGGGGTAAGGTAGGGTGTAGGATTTCTCAGCAGTAACCGGGCAGCTTAAATAGTCGAGAAAGGCGAATCGACGTGGCTTCAATGTGGCCAGTGACCAGAGTTAGTTTCTCGGACGCCACGCCGGTCAATCAACGCCAATACGGTACGCGGCAGCCAATGTCATGTCATGTCCATTTTGACCGGTATGAATGCAGTGCGGAGAGTGGATTGATGGTTCGAGACCGAGGGAAGGGCGGTGTTCTTGGAAGGGTCTGCGTTGTTGGATACGTGTGACAGGCGTCCGAATTCCTTCAAAACGCCCCTTAGTTCGGTTCTTGTTTGTAGGATTTTAGACATCCGGACTAAACAATTTTAATTATTTCCGTGACAAATAATATCTAAACCATTTGGTCTGAACATTTAAAGGGCAATTTGGTGATCCGCACTTGCGTTGCCCTAAGCCCATAGAGCTGAGGGACACTCGGTCAAATCCAAAACCAGCCAGGAGTCTCTATGGGCTCCAGGCCAATCCTACCATCGCATTAGTTTGATCCAACGAATTGCATCGTCAACTAATAATACAGAACTTGGCCGGCCGATCCCGGCCCAGTGCGATTATATATTATCAAATGTGGCATTCATTTTTCATCCCCTGTCATTAGAGAAGTAGTTAGAAAAATAAGAGTCAATATCACCATAAGTATGCAAATTTGTACAACCTTAACTAATCTTTACCTAATAATAAAGAAAATTGAGTTTCTGGTCGTCCGTCATGGATTTTGCAGAGAAGTCCTTCTGTTTCAGAGAATTCAACTTGCAGTCCTGTTTTTAGTAAGAACAAATCGTTTTTTTCTTATTTTACACAAAAGCCCCTATGTTTTCTTGAAATCAACCCGCTGTCCGGATTTAAGTCACACCAGAACCGTTATTTTACATTTTTTGAAAACCCTCCTAACCTTTTAGGTAATTCATCCGCGCATCATATTTAAATCAAACAAATGCTTTTCTAAATTATTCATATCTTTCAAACCGTAACTCCGATTTGAACATGTTATATATGAAATTTGATTAGAAAAATATGTAAAATATGAATATGAGATTAATTTTACCTATTAAGTATTTTTAAATATTATTTTGGAAGATATTTAAGTCAAACAAATGATTTTCTAAATTATCCATATCTTTTAGACCGTAACTCTGATTTTAACATGTTATATACGAAATTTGATTAGAAAAATGTGTGGAATCTAAATATGATGTTAATTTTACCTGTTAAATATTTTTTAAAATATTGTTTTGGAAGTAAACTTATAATTTATAGCGCACAATCCAATTTTTTGTACTGGCGGCGATCTGAATTGCAAATAAACACCCCACTATAACCATATAGGGAAAAACATCGATAACAACACATGTATACCTCTGAAAAATGTCACAGCGAGAAATAACAGATTTCTCGTTGTGAGAGTGAGAGAAAGCGAGATAGAGAGAGGGAGAGGGAGGAGAGAGGGAGAGAGAGACGCCTTAGGATTAAGCATATTCAAACACGTTTTGATTTATGTGAACACTGAGGCCATCGCCGGCGAGGGTGAGAAGCAGGATAAGCGGCAACACAAATATGATGCCTCACTAAAATAAAGGAGATGGACCTATTGTGGTCTTGAGTGATGGTTGTTGGGTTAAGAGCATGCGTTATGTTTTTTCTCCCGTTGCAACACACGGGCTCTTTTGCTAGTCCATTGATAACCCACAAGTATAGGGGATCGCAACTGTTTTCGAGTGTAGAGTATTCAACCCAAATTTATTGATTCGACACAAGGGGAGTCAAAGAATATTCTCAAGTATTAGCAGTTGAGTTGTCAATTTAACCACACCTGGATAACTTAGTATCTGCAGCAAAGTATTTAGTAGCGAAGTAGTATGAAAGTAATGGTAACAGTGGCAAAAGTAACGGTAGCAGTTTTGTAGTAATTGTAACAGTAGCAACGGTAAAGTAAATAAGCAAAGCACAATATGTGAAAAGCTCGTAGGCATTGAATCAGTGATGGATAATTATGTCAGATGTGATTCCTCATGTAATAGTTATAACATAGGGTGACACAGAACTAACTTCAGTTCATCAATGTAACGTAGGCATGTATTCTGAATATAGTCATACGTGCTTATGGAAAAGAACTTGCATGGCATCTTTTGTCCTACCCTCCCGTGGCAGCGGGGTCCTAGTGGAAACTAAGGGACATTAAGGTCTCCTTTTAATAGAGTACCATACCAAAGCATTAACACATAGTGAATACATGAACTCCTCAAACTACGGTCATCACCGAGAAGTATCCCGATTATTATCACTTCGGGGTTGTCGGATCATAACACATAATAGGTGACTATAGACTTGCAAGATAGGATCAAGAACTCACACATATTCATGAAAACAAAATAGGTTCAGATCTGAAATCATGGCACTCGGGCCCTAGTGACAAGTATTAAGCATAGCAAAGTCATAGCAACATCAATCTCAGAACATAGTGGATACTAGGGATCAAACCCTAACAAAACCAACTTGATTACATGGTAAATTTCATCCAACCCATCACCGTCCAGCAAGCCTACGATGGAATTACTCACGCACGACAGTGAGCATCATGAAATTGGTGATGGAGGATGGTTGATGATGACGACGGCGACGAATCCCGCTCTCCGGAGCCCCAAACGGACTCCAGATCAGCCCTCCGGAGGGAGATTAGGGCTTGGCGGTGGCTCTATATCGTAAAACACGATAAAACTTTCTCTCTGATTTTTTTCTCCGCGGAAGCAAATATATGGAGTTGGAGTTGCGGTGGATGTCCAGGGGGCCCACGAGGCAGGGGGCGCGCCCAGGGGGAGGGGGCGCGCCCCCACCCTCGTGGACAGGGTGTGGGACCCCTGACGTTGATTCTTTCACCAGTATCTTTTATTAATTATGAAAAGTTGCTCCGTGGATTTTCATGTCATTCCGAGAACTTTTATTTCTGCACAAAAATAACACCATGGCAGTTCTGCTGAAAACAACGTCAGTCCGGGTTAGTTCCATTCAAATCATGCAAGTTAGAGTCCAAAACAAGGGAAAAAGTGTTTGGAAAAGTAGATACGACGGAGACGTATCAACTCCCCCAAGCTTAAACCTTTGCCTGTCCTCAAGCAATTCAGTTGACAAACTGAAAGTGATAAAGAAAAACTTTTACAAACTCTGTTTGCTCTTGTTATTGTAAATATGTAAAGCCAGCATTCAAGTTTTCAGCAAAGATTATGAACTAACCATATTCACAATAACACTCAGGTCTCAGTTTACTCATATCAATGGCATAATCAACTAGCGAGCAATAATAATAAATCTCGGATGACAACACTTTCTCAAAATAATCATAATATGATATAACAAGATGGTATCTCGCTAACCCTTTCTGAGACCGCAAAACATAAATGCAGAGCACCTTTAAAGATTAAGGACTGACTAAACATTGTAATTCATGGTAAAAGAGATCCAGTCAAGTCATACCCAATATAAACTAACAGTAATGCATGCAAATGACAGCGGTGCTCTCCAGTGGGTGCTTTTTAATAAGAGGGTGATGACTCAACATAAAAGTAAATAGATAGGCTCTTCGCAGAGGGAAGCAGGGATTTGTAGAGGTGCCAGAGCTCGATTTGAAATAGAGATGAATAACATTTTGAGCGGTATACTTTCACTGTCAACATAACAACTATGAGATCTCGATATCTTCCATGCTACACACATTATAGGCGGTTCCCAAACAGAATGGTAAACTTTATACTCCCCCACCACCAACAAGCATCAATCCATGGCTTGCCCGAAACAATGGGTGCCTCCAACTAGCAACAATCCTGGGTGAGTTTTGTTTAGTTATTTTGATTTGATTTGAGCATGGGACTGGGCATCCCGGTTACCAGCCATTTTCTCGTGAATGAGGTGCGGAGTCCACTCCCCTTGAGAATAACCCACCTAGCATGGAAGATGCAGAGAGCCCTAGTTGATACATGAGCTTCTCGAGCATACAAAACAGAATTTCATTTGAAGGTTTGGAGTTTGACACATACAAATTTACTTGGAACAGCAGGTAAATACCGCATATAGGAAGGTATGGTGGACTCATATGGAATAACTTTGGGGTTCATGGAGTTTGGATGCACAAGAAGTATTCCCGTTTAGTCCAGGTGAAGGCTAGCAAAAGACTGTTAGGGAACATAGTAATTTCAAAATTTTCCTACGCACACGCAAGATCATGGTGATGCATAGCAACGAGAGGGGAGAGTGATGTCCACGTACCCTCGTAGACCGAAAGCGGAAGCGTTAGAACAACGTGGTTGATGTAGTCATACGTCTTCACGGCCCGACCGATCAAGCACCGAAACTATGGCACCTCCGAGTTCTAGCACACGTTCAGCTCAATGACGTCACTCGAACTCCAATCCAGCCGAGTGTCGAGGGAGAGTTCCATCAGCACGACGGTGTGGTGACGATCTTGATGTTCTACCGTCACAGGGCTTCGCCTAAGCACCGCTATAATATTATCGAGGAGGACTATGGTGGAGGGGGGCACCGCACACGGCTAAGAGATCAAGAGATCAATTCTTGTGTCTATGGGGTTCCCCCCTCCCCCGTTGAAAGATCGTGGATGTGGCCTAGAGGGGGGTGAATAGGCGCTTTAAAATAATTAAGGTTTAGGCTTGAACAAATGCGGAATAAACCTAGCGGTTAATTTGTCAAGCACAAAACCTAAAACAACTAGGCTCACCTATGTGCACCAACAACTTATGCTAAGCAAGATAAGTAACTATGTGATAGCAAGATATATGACAAAGAACAATATGGCTATCACAAAGTAAAGTGCATAAGTAAAGGGCTCGGGTAAGAGATAACCGATGCACGTGGAGACGACGATGTATCCCGAAGTTCACACCCTTGCGGATGCTAATCTCCGTTTGGAGCGGTGTGGAGGCACGATGCTCCCCAAGAAGCCACTAGGGCCACTGTAATCTCCTCATGCCCTTGCACAATGCAAGATGCCGTGATTCCACTAAGGGACCCTTGAGGGAGGTCACCGAACCCGTACAAATGGCGACCCTTGGGGGTGGTCACCGAACCCGTACACTTTGGCAACCCTTGAGGGCGGTCACCGGTACCCGTCAAATTTCTCGGGGCGATCTACACAACCTAATTGGAGACCCCGACGCTTGCCCGGAGCTTTACACCACAATGATTGAGCTCCAAGCACCACCAACCGTCTAGGGCGCCAAAGCACCCAAGAGGAACAAGCTCAAGGGCACCAAGCACCCAAGAGTAATAAGCTTCTCAACTTGAAACTTCCACGTATCACAGTGGAGAACTCAAACCGATGCACCAAATGCAATGGCAAGGGAACACGGAGTGCCCAAGTCCTTCTCTCCCAAATCCCACCGAAGCAACTAATGCTAGGGAGGAAAATGAGAGGAAGAACAAGAAGGAGAACACCAAGAACTCTAAGATCTAGATCCAAGGGGTTCCCCTCACATAGAGGAGAAAGTGATTGGTGGAAACGTGGATCTAGATCTCCTCTCTCTTTTCCCTCAAAAACTAGCAAGAATCCATGGAGGGATTGAGAGATAGCAAGCTCGGAGAAGGTCAACAATGGGGGAAGAACACGAGCTCAAAGGATAAGGTTAAATGGGTAAGAAGACCCCCTTTTATAGGTGGGAAAAAATCCAACCGTTATGCTCACAGCCTGCACAGAGCGGTACTACCGCTCCAAGGAGCGGTACTACCGCTAGGGCGGTAGTACCCCTTTGAAAAACAACAGCGAAGAGGCAAAAAGCCAGTAAAGAACCGCCAAAGCGGTACTACCGCTTGACCTCACGGTACTACAGCAAATGGTAGCGGTACTACTGCTTGCGAGCGGTACTAAAAAAATACTTCCGTGCCTACTTCCGCTGAGCAAAACATGGGATTTTGGTCCGGAGCGGTACTACCGCTTAGGAGCCGCAGTAGTACTGCTCTGGAGTGGTACTACCGCTCAGGAGCCGCGGTAGTACCGCTCTGGAGCGGTAGTAAAAAATTACATCCGCTCTAGTCGCGGTAGTACCGCTGCAACCTTTACCAAAACATCCACAACTTTTGCAAACTGACTCCGAATTCAACGAAACCAAGTTTGTTGGAAAGCTAACAACATGGGCTAACACAATATTGATAGAAATATCAAGAATAAGCAAATGAGAAAAGGCCCATAAGAAAAAGGTGAGAACCCTTCCTCGGATAAGACCGGTAAAACCTCCAACACCGAAAACATCATAGAAGACGCATGCGAACTCCGTTTTCGATGAACTCAAGCTTGTCATCAAGATGAACATAAGCTCTAAGACTCACAAAGATAACCAAACAAGAACCAAGAAACATGATGCAAGGATGCAATGGTTTGAGCTCTTTACTAACGATACGATCAAGCTACCAACTTGAGAGCCCCCCTTGATAGTACGACAAATTATCCTATAACCCGGTCTCCCAACTACCACCATGAGACCGGTAAAATAGACAACCTATCAAGGGCAAACCTTTGCCTTTCACATGGTCCACTTGAGCTAGATGAAGAGGATCTTGACTCCCTCAAGTTGGACCACCTTTCTTGATTGCGATGGCTCGATGAAGACTAGATGATTTCTCCCCCATAGTCCACTATGGGCGAGCCACTCTTAGGCACATCTTCACAAGTCCATTGACACCACAATGGATGGCAAGATTCAAGCACTTGATCTCTTCATGATGCTCCACTTGAACTTGCACACGGCAATCTTGATGACGATCACCACTTGATGTCATTCTTTCCATGGGTTGTATGATATCTTCTCCTTGAAGCAAGCCCATGGACGCGTACCTAACCCCACATAGAACTCTAACATAGACCATGGGTTAGTACACAAAGTGCAATGGACAATGCTTACCATACCATGGGATCACTTGATCCCTCTCGGTACATCTTCTACGCTTTGTGAGTTGATCAACTTGATTCACTCTTGACTTAGTCTTGATCAACCTTGAATCTTTCCAACTCTCTTCATTTGGATGATGTCTTGAAGGTAAACATGAATGATCACACAATCTTCTTCTTCAAGACATGCTTGCAATAAGCTCAATACTCACATGACCAATCTTTGGATAATTCCTAAATAGCACCTTGGTTAACTCATAAACTCCTTGAAACCAACACATGGACTTCAAGAAAAACCTATGGACAAAAACCTTCAAATATAACTCAAGGCAACCATTAGTCCACAGAGATTGTCATCAATTACCAAAACCAAACATGGGGGCACCGCATGTTCTTTCAATCTCCCCCATTTTGGTAACTGTTGACAATCACTTTCAAGAGAGTTTAAGGAATTATGCTTCACTATGCAATGCAACAACCAATAGTGCATGCATATGAGATGCAAATGCTAAGGAACAAAACCAAAGCAAGAAGAGATAAATCTCTAAACTTCTCCACAAAACTCTCTGAAACTTCTCCCCCATTGGCATCGATTGCCAAAATGGGCGAAAAGCTAAGAAGACCAATATAAATTGTGGTTCTCCATAAATTGTGTATTTCCTCACAAGAGGGTGGAATGCAATACACATATCCAGCGGTAAATACTTGGAGGAACACAAACTATATTGAGGCCCAAAGATTGCAACAGAAAGATATGCCACAAAGACATAACAAAGAGAGACACAAGCAATCAAAAGATACCAATTGAAGCAACTAGACCAATAATCCTACGAGCCACAAGAAAAGATAAGAAAAGCGCAAAGGGGTGTTCTAAAGAAACTAGAGAAGCTCCCCATGATTTGTGCACACATAAGAATATTTGTATTTGAATACAAAGTGCACAAAATAGGATCATAGCTCCCCCAAAATCAATAGAAACTCACATTCAGTGCAAGTGAGCAAATAGGAAACAAAGCCTAGCGCTTGCAACGAGCACATGGTTGAGTAACATGTAGGAGAGGAAACTTAAGAAAAGGCTCAACCAAAAATGATGTGTGTGAGTCATGGCGAAGCACTTGAGAAGACTAAAATTAGGATGAGCACTAAGCATCAACATAGTCTTGAAAGAATGAGGCGCACGGTGCAAGGCCTATCATTCCCACACACAACTGGCAAATGGGTTCACAAGCTTACTAATAAGCAAATAGAGAACCTATGCTTGTGACAACCCGTGGTGAAGATAGACGAAGAGAGGCTCATCAAGACGAGGGATACCAAGCCTCGTAAAGATAAGCAAGAGGAAAATAATCTTCACCACACAAGAGTGCATCAAGAGGCAACGATAGAGGACATGCCCTCAAGGCAAAAGCTTTCACGGAGCCACCAAAGAAATAACATAAGAAAGACAAGGTGGACATGAAAGAAAGGATATCATCTAGATATGCAACTTCTCTCAAGTGTATAAGATTCCAGGTAGACGAAATCATGAAGATATATCTACAAAGAAGGATGTACACCTGGAATAGTTACAACATGAAGGAACAAGATATCCAAAAGGAAGTTATAGATATACCAATAAGATATTTGCTTGGAAGCATAGCACATGGCTAGATATGGTCTTATTAGATATAGATGAATTCCTACCACACAACCATCAAAGACATCACAACTAGCAACATGAGATCATCGTTGAGATGCTTTGAGAAAGGAAACAAGTATCACAAGAACTAGTGAAACACATGCCATGATACAACCTACACAAGGTTGATGCAATAAATGTGTGCATGAAGTAGATAAAGATACTTGTTACCGATATATCATTGGAAGGATGTAGTAGATACCCATTGAAGGTAGATAGTAGTTCATTGATCATCCTAGCTTGACTCCAAAATGCACATGGTGACAACACCTTCCTTGTGAGTGAGCCAAGCATCCAATGAATCTCCAAATGTTCCTAGAAGAACAACACACACTAAACGGTACCCAAACTCATCGGGACCAAATAGTTAGAAACACCAATACATAGGACAAACTCCACATAAATATGTGCATATAGATTTGAAAAAGATGCACATCTCATACAAATTGAGACTAGGTGGAGTTTCCCCTATATATTGAGTCAAAGAAAGAAAGCATGCCATAAAACATACATGAAGTAAATATGCATGCTCAAGACTTTCAAGAACTAAAACCAAAACAAAACGAAATGCCAAGAGAAAAGGATACCAAACAGATAAATCATCACTTGGAAGATATCATTAAAGATACAACAAGGAGTGAGATATCCATTGATACACACTAAAATAAAAGATGTCAAACTCCCAAAGAGAGGATGGTTCCAAACAACCCAAGCTCTCAACAAAGTTTCATGATGGCACAAAGTACCAAAAAGAAATGGCTTGCCTTCCACCTACACACTTGATAAGGATCACAAGAAGAGTGTTCAGAAAATAGGATAGCTCCCCCATGAGTTGTGCATTATATAGGGAATGTGTATTTGAATACAAAATGCACAAGGTGGGATCACCACTTTCACTATATCTAGAAAACCCTAGACAAGAACAAGAAATAAACAAGATCCACAAGTGGTATGGAAGACAATGGGAGTTGACACAAACCTTGGCAAGCGAAAAGGCAAATAAAAACAAAAGCCAATGTAAATATGATAAATAAATTCTACCACACAAAAGTGACTACCAATTGTCAAAAGACAAGAAGTATTTGGAAATAATTCCTGGTGGTAGATAACAAGGATATCTGACATCATCTTCACACCAAACACAAGCAAATTGCAACTTGTAGAGCTAACATGCCACCTAGGAACAAGATAATCTACAATATCAATTCTAGGTGACAATATCTCAAATGTACACATTTTCTAGGCTTGTAATATGCACTTAGCATATTACGCCCCCATAATGTGATACCATTAAGAACTTAATAAGAGGCAATAAGAGGACCCAACAAGAGATAATCAATGGAATTTTGAGAATTTAAATTTCTCATGAGAGATATACCACCTAGCGACTAGATAATCTTGTAATATCAATACTAGATGGTATTCCTCATGTACACACATTTATAGGATTGTGAGGTGCACAAAGCACATCACTCCCCCAAAATGGGATGTTCCATTAATCTCTCACACGAGCCAACTAGGATACAAACAGGAAGCAAAAAGGATCAAAGCATGACACACACGTACATGATGTGCAAACCATCACACACAGTTGGAAGCACAACATATACAAACACATGCAAGGAACAAAACCAAAACATGCAAGGGGGAAAGTAACTTTCAATGTAAACAATTTAAGTACAAGTTACCGCAAGGAGGCACATTGGATATAAGATAGAAACTTGATAATCCAATTGACTTGGCTTGAGACAATAAGAATGATGAAGTCCCCTTAATTCTTCATAATGTAGCCAAGTCTTCAATGCCCTCCATCAACACCTATTGATCAAGTTTGAGTTTGGTGGTCCCCAACCAAGTTGGGTCCTAAGAGGTTAGTCACAATAGGCTTGGCTACCCAAATGGTTCTTTTCTTGACACCACTTTGAGTACCAACAAACTTGGCAAACACATTGCCAACCTTATCCTTCCCAAGAGAATAGATATCATCAATAATAATTGGGTTGGATAAGTTACCACTAGTGCATGAAGAAGCAACGTGACCTTTCTCACGACATAAGTAGCAATGTCTACTCTTCACTTTCTTCTCACTTGATTTCTCAACAAGAGAAGCATTAACTTGAGTCTTCTTGGGAAGTGGCCTTTCTTCAACTTGACGCTGAGCATGAGATTGAACTTGTGGCCTCTTCCCTTGTTGCTTGTCACTAATGGCCTTCTTCTTCAATGGGCAAGATCTAACATGATGCCCTTCAATTTTGCACTTGAAGCAAATAATCTTGGCCGAATTCTTGACTTGCTCTTGGCCCTTCTTCTTGATTCTCTTGGACTTCTTCTTCTTATTGGAGTTGAATCCAAGTCCACCTTTGTCATTGGGGGATTTTTGCACACTCAAGATATTGTTGAGTGTGGAATTCCCTTCATGACCCTTTTCCAAGTCTTTCTTCAAAGATGTGACTTGGGCCTTGAGCTCTTTGATTTCCTCTACATGGTTAGTCTCAACACAAATACTAGAGGAAGTATAAGCTTCATTGTTAGAGCAACAAGGCAAGGAAAGCAATTCATCACAAGATGTACCAACATTGTGAGTAGAAGAATTACAAGGACTAGCACATGGCAATATACTATCTTGACTAGAAGTAGTGCTAGTATCCACATGAGGCTCACTAGATGTTACCTTAGCAGTCATGGCCTCATGAGCTATCTTTAGCACACTATCGGATACTAGAAGATCATCATGAGAGCTTGAGAGCTTTTCATGACTTTCTTCCAATTTCCCATAATTGCTAGATAGCACGTCAAGTTGAGCCCGTAGCTCAACATTCTCCTTCAAAATGGATGCTTCACAAGTAATAGAGTTAGTAGCACAAGCATCATCATTTACAACAATAGGAGAGGACAACTTGGCAAGCTCTTTTAAATAAGAAGCTTCAAGTTGGGCATGAGACTCGGTGAGTTTGATGAGCTCACCCTTGATGACCCTTGAGCCATTTTCGAGGTGCTCAAAATCCTCAAGGAGTCTAGCATGAGAAACTTCAAGCTTAGCATTTCTAGTTTTGAAATCATTGGCCACCTCAAGAGCTCTATCATGAGATTCCCTCACTCTAGATAATTCTAGAGCAAAAGTCTCCTCAAGAGATTCAGAGGTGGTTTGTTCATGTTCAAGAGCTTGAGATACCTCTGCGATCTCATTTGCGTAATCACGCTCAAGAGCTTCCATTTTCTCAATGGTGACCTCATGCTCCTCTAGACGAGATTCCAACTCCTCAATGTATTTCTTGCCATCAATGGCAATGGACATTATTTCCATGAAGTTGGAACGAGCAATTTTATTTTTATGAAGAGCTTTAAAAATCATTTCCCCCTTAATTTTTAAGGACACAACATTATCATTCTCTTCATCATTATCCTCGTCATCATTAGCATCAACATCATCATCAAGAGACATATTGGGGTACAAAGTAGGAGATACCTTTGACGCCTTAGCCATAAGGCAAAAAGCAATAGATGATGATGTAGGATCCCTTGAGGCACCATTAAACACCACATCTTGTTCCATGGAGTGTTCGGTTTCCTCTACATTGTTAGCACAACAATTCGAGGAAATAGATGCATTTTTATCATGGAAACAAGACATAGCAAGCATATCATCATGAGATTTAGTCGAGCAATTTCTACATGATATGCAAGTACTATCAACACAAGCATGTGAAACATTTGGAGTGCTCGAAGTGTTAAAGTCCAAAGAAGGAGTATTGCAATAATATAGTGATGAATGATCATCCACAATAAGCATACTATCATCATTGCAATGACCAACACTACTCACCATATCATTACCTTGTGACAAACCACATGTAGGTGAAGTAGAAGAAGTTGAGAAGACTATACGGCCGGAGGTGGAGGGAGAACAATCATCCCCACAAATCTTGGACACACCATATTTATCTTGAAGCTTCGTCCACAACTCATGAGCATCCCGGAACGGCATGAGTTGAAATATAACTACATTGCTCAAAGCATCGAAAAGCACATTAGAAGCTTGAGCATTGAGATAAATGTTTTTCTAATCCTCTAAAGATAATCTTTGGGGATCCTTTGGAGGAGAAAAACCCATATCTACAATTCGCTCTAAATTTGGGTCCATGACCCTAAAGAGATTAAGCATGCGAATTACCCAAACATCAAAATGTGTGCCATCGAAACTAAGAGTGTCAGAGAATCCTAATCCCCAAGTCGACATCTTTACTCTCTGGGCGGTTAAGCCCAACAAAGAGAGACGAGGCTCTGATACCAATTGAGAGATTGTGGATGTCGCCTAGAGGGGGGGGGGTGAATAGGCACTTTAAAATAAGTACAGTTTAGGCTTGAACAAATGCGGAATAAACCTAGCGGTTAATTTGTCAAGCACAAAACCTAAAACAACTAGGCTCACCTATGTGCACCAACAACTTATGCTAAGCAAGATAAGTAACTATGTGATAGCAAGATATATGACAAAGAACAATATGGCTATCACAAAGTAAAGTGCATAAGTAAAGGCTCGGGTAAGAGATAACCGAGGCACGCGGAGACGACGATGTATCCCGAAGTTCACACCCTTGCGGATGCTAATCTCCGTTTGGAGCGGTGTGGAGGCACAATGCTCCCCAAGAAGCCACTAGGGCCATTGACACCACAATGGGTGGCAAGATTCAAGCACTTTATCTCTTCGTGATGCTCCACTTGAACTTGCACACGGCAATCTTGATGATGATCACCACTTGATGTCATTCTTTCCATGGGTTGTATGATATCTTCTCCTTGAAGCAAGCCCATGGACGCGTACCTAACCCCACATAGAACTCTCACATAGACCATGGGTTAGTACACAAAGTGCAATGGACAATTCTTACCATACCATGGGATCACTTGATTCCTTTCGGTACATCTTCTATGCTTTATGAGTTGATTAACTTGATTCACTCTTGAATTAGTCTTGATCACCCTTGAATCTTTCCAACTCTCTTCATTTGGATGATGTCTTGAAGGTAAACATGAATGATCACACAATCTTCTTCTTCAAGACATGCTTGCAATAAGCTCAATACTCACATGACCAATCTTTGGATAATTCCTAAATAGCACCTTGGTCAACTCATAAACTCCTTGAAACCAACACATGGACTTCAAGAAAAACCTATGGACAAAACCTTCAAATATAACTCAAGGCAACCATTAGTCCATAGAGATTGTCATCAATTACCAAAACCAAACATGGGGGCACCACATGTTCTTTCACCCGTATATAAAGGAGTGGAGGAGGGGGCCGGCCAAGGGGGGTGGCGCACCCTAGGGGGGAGTCCAACTCCCACCGGGAGTAGGACTCCCCCTTTTCCTATTAGGAGAGGGAGAGGGAAGAAAGAGGAAGGAGGGAGGAAGGAAAGGGGGGCCGGCCCCCCTCCCAATTCAGATTGGGCTTGGGGGGGTGCCTCCCTTGCTCCTTTCCCCTCCTTTCCACTAAGGCCCAATAAGGCCCATATACCTCCCGGGGGGTTCTGATAACCTCCCGGAGCTTCGGTATTGTCCCAATCTCACCCGGAACCTTTCCGGTGTCCAAATATAGTCATCGAATATATCGATCTTTATGTCTCGACCATTTCGAGAGTCCTCGTCATGTCTGTAATCACATACGGGACTCCGAACAACTGTCTGTACATCAAAACTCATAAACTCATAATAATACTATCATCGTAACTTTAAGCGTGCGGACCCTACGGGTTCGAGAACTATGTAGACATGACCAAGACATGTTTCTGGTCAATAACCAATAGCGGAACCTGGATGCCAATGTTGGCTCCTATATATTCTACGAAGATCTTTATCGGTCAAACTGCATAACAACATACGTTGTTCCCTTTGTCATCGGTATGTTACTTGCCCGAGATTCTATCGTCGGTATCCCAATACCTAGTTCAATCTCGTTACCGGCAAGTCTGTTTATTCGTTACATAATGCGTCATTCCGTAACTAACTCATTAGATACATTGCTTGCAAGGCTTATAGTGATGTGCATTACCGAGAGGGCCCAGAGATACCTCTCCGACAATCGGAGTGACAAAACCTAATCTCGAAATACGCCAACTCAACATGTACCTTTGGAGACACCTGTAGAGCTTCTTTATAATCACCCAGTTACATTGTGACATTTGGTAGCACACAAAGTGTTCCTCCGGTAAACGGGAGTTGCATAATCTCATAGTTGTAGGAACATGTATAAGTCATGAAGAAAGCAATAGCAACATACTAAACGATCAAGTGCTAAGCTAATGAAATGGGTCATGTCAATCACATCATTCTCCTAATGATGTGATCCCGTTAATCAAATGACAACTCATGTCTATGGTTAGGAAACATAACCATCTTTGATTAACGAGCTAGTCAAGTAGAGGCATACTAGTGACACTATGTTTGTCTATGTATTCACACATATATTATGTTTCAGGTTAATACAATTCTAGCATGAATAATAAACATTTATCATGATATAAGGAAATAAATAATAACTTTATTATTGCCTCTAGGGAATATTTCCTTCAGTCTCCCACTTGCACTAGAGTCAATAATCTAGATTACACAGTAATGATTCTAACACCAATGGAGCCTTGGTGCTGATCATGTTTTGCTCGTGGAAGAGGCTTAGTCAACGGGTCTGCAACATTCAGATCCGTATGTATCTGCAAATCTCTATGTCTCCCACTTGGACTTTGTCCTGGATGGAATTGAAGCGTCTCTTGATGTGCTTGGTCCTCTTGTGAATTCTGGATTCCTTTGCCAAGGCAATTGCACCAGTATTGTCACAGAAGATCTTCATTGGTCCCGATGCACTAGGTATGACACCTGGATCGGAAATGAAGTCCTTCATCCAAACTCCCTCATTTGCTGCTTCCGAAGCAGCTATGTACTCTGCTTCGCATGTAGATCCCGCCATGACGCTTTGTTTAGAACTGCACCAACTGACAGCTCCACCATTCAATATAAACACGTATCCGGTTTGCGATTTAGAATCGTCCGGATCAGTGTCAAAGCTTGCATCGACGTAACCATTTACGACTAGCTCTTTGTCACCTCCATAAACGAGAAACATATCCTTAGTCCTTTTTAGGTATTTCAGGATATTCTTGACCGCTGTCCAGTGATCCACTCCTGGATTACTTTGGTACCTCCCTGCTAAACTTATTGATAAGCATACGTCAGGTCTGGTACACAACATTGCATACATGATAGAGCCTATGGCTGAAGCATAGGGAACATCTTTCATTTTCTCTCTATCTTCTGCTGTGGTCGGGCATTGAGTCTGACTCAACTTCACACCTTGTAATACAGGCAAGAACCCTTTCTTTGCCTGATCCATTTTGAACCTTTTCAAAACTTTATCAAGGTATGTGCTCTGTGAAAGTCCAATTAAGCGTCTTGATCTATCTCTATAGATCTTGATGCCCAATATGTAAGCAACTTCACCGAGGTCTTTCATCGAAAAACTTTTATTCTAGTATCCCTTTATGCTATCCAGAAATTCTATATCATTTCCAATCAACAATATGTCATCTACATATAATATCAGAAATGCTACAGAGCTCCCACTCACTTTCTTGTAAATACAGGCTTCTCCAAAAGTCTATATAAAACCATATGCTTTGGTCACACTATCAAAGCGTTTATTCCAACTCCGAGAGGCTTGCACCAGTCCATAAATGGATCGCTGGAGCTTGCACACTTTGTTAGCACCTTTTGGATCGACAAAACCTTCTGGTTGCATCATATACAACTCTTCTTCCAAAAATCCATTCAGAAATGCAGTTTTGACATCCATTTGCCATATTTCATAATCATAAAATGCAACAATTGCTAACATGATTCGGACAGACTTAAGCATCGCTACGCGTGAGAAAGTCTCATCGTAGTCAACCCCTTGAACTTGTCGAAAACCTTTCGGAACAAGTCGAGCTTTGTAGATAGTAACATTACCATCAGCGTTAGTCTTCTTCTTGAAGATCCATTTATTCTCAATGGCTTGTCGATCATCGGGCAAGTTAACCAAAGTCCATACTTTGTTCTCATACATGGATCCCATCTCAGATTTCATGGCCTCAAGCCATTTTGCGGAATCTGGGCTCATCATCGCTTCCTCATAGTTCATAGGTTCGCCATGGTCAAGTAACATGACTTCCAGAATAGGATTAACGTACCACTCTAGTGCGGATTTTACTCTGGTTGACCTACGAGGTTCGGTAGTAACTTGATCTGAAGTTTCATGATCAATATCATTAGCTTCCACACTAATTGGCGTAGTTGTCACAGGAACCGGTTCTTGTGATGAACTATTTTCCAATAAGGGAGCATGTACAGTTACCTCATCAAGTTCTACTTTCCTCCCACTCACTTCTTTCGAGAAAAACTCTTTTTCTAGAAAGGATCCGAATTTAGCAACAAAAGTCTTGCCTTCAGATCTGTGATAGAAGGTGTACCCAATAGTCTCTTTTGGGTATCCTATGAAGACACATTTCTCCTATTTGAGTTCGAGCTTATCTGGTTGAAGTTTCTTCACATAAGCATCGCAGCCCCAAACTTTAAGAAACGACAACTTTGGTTTCTTGCCAAACCACAGTTCATAAGGCGTCGTCTCAATGGATTTTGATGGTGCCCTATTTAACGTGAATGCAGCCGTCTCTAAAGCATAACCCCAAAATGATAGCGGTAAATCAGTAAGAGACATCATAGATCGCACCATATCTAGTAAAGTACGATTACGACGTTCGGACACACCATTACGATGTGGTGTTCCGGGTGGCGTAAGTTGCGAAACTATTCCGCATTGTTTCAAATGTAAACCAAACTCGTAACTCAAATATTCTCCTCCACGATCAGATCGTAGAAACTTTATTTTCTTGTTACGATGATTTTCCAATTCACTCTGAAATTCTTTGAACTTTTCAAATGTTTCAGACTTGTGTTTCATTAAGTAGATATACCCATATCTGCTCAAATCATCTGTGAATGTGAGAAAATAACGATACCCGCCGCGAACCTTGCTACATCTTGAGCTAGCGTTGGTTTTCCCCGAAGAGGAGAGGGTGATGCAGCAAGTGTAGCGTAAGTATTTCCCTTAGTTTTGAGAACCAACGTATCAATCCAGTAGGAGGCTCCTCAAAAGTCCCACGCACCTACACAAACAAACTGAGAACTCGCAAGCAACGCAATAAAGGGGTTGTCAATCCCTTCAGACCACTTACGAAAGTGAGATCTAATAGAGATAGTAATATATTTTTGGTATTTTATAATATAGATGCAAAAAGTAAAGATGCAAATAAAAGTAGATTGAAAGCAAATATGATGAGAGATAGACCCGGGGGCCATAGGTTTCACTAGAGGCTTCTCTCGAGATAACATAAGTATTACGGTGGGTGAACAAATTACTGTCGAGCAATTGATAGAAAAGCGCATAGTCATGAGATTATCTAGGCATGATCATGTATATAGGCATCACATCCATAACAAGTAGACCGACTCCTGCCTGCATCTACTACCATTACTCCACACATCGACCGACTCCTGCCTGCATCTAGAGTATTAAGTTCATAAGAACAGAGTAACGCATTAAGCAAGATGACATGATGTAGAGGGATAAACTCATGCAATATGATATAAACCCCATCTTGTTATCCTCGATGGCAACAATACAATGCGTGTCTTGCAACCCTTTCTGTCACTGGGTAAGAACACCGCAATATTGAACCCAAAGCTAAGCACTTCTCCCATGGCAAGAAAGACCAATCTAGTAGGCCAAACCAAACTGATAATTCGAAAAGACTTGCAAAGATAACTCGATCATACATAAAAGAATTCAGAGAAGATTCAAATATTATTCATAGATAAACTTGATCATAAACCCACAATTCATCGGATCTCGACAAACACACCGCAAAAAGAGATTACATCGAATAGATCTCCACAAGAGAGGGGGAGAACATTGTATTGAGATCCAAAAAGAGAGAAGAAGCCATCTAGCTAATAACTATGGACCCATAGGTCTGTGGTAAACTACTCACAACTCATCGGAGGGGCAAGGATGTTGATGTAGAAGCCCTCCATGGTCGATTCCCCCTCCAGCAGAGTGTCGGCGAAGGCTCCAAGATGGGATCTCGCGAATACAGGAGGTTACGGCGGTGGAAGTTGTGTTTCGTGGTGCTCCTGGATGTTTTCGGGGTGCGTAGGTATATATAGGAGGAAGAAGTACGTCAGTGGCCACCCGAGGGGCCCACGACACAGGGGGCGCGCCCTACAGGGGGGTGGCGTGGCCCCCTATCTCATGGGGCCCTCGGAAGCTTCTTGACTTGCACTCCAAGCTCTCCGAATCATGTTCGTTCCAAAAATCACGCTCCCAAAGGTTTCATTCTGTTTGGACTCCGTTTGATATTCCTTTTCTTTGAAATACTGAAATAGGCAAAAAAAACAGCAATACGGGCTGGGCCTCCGGCTAGTAGGTTACTCCCAAAAATGATATAAATGTGTAAAATAAAGCCCATAAACATCCAAAAGGGGTAATATAATAGCATGGAACAATCAAAAATTATAGATACGTTGGAGACGTATCAAGCATCCCCAAGCTTAATTCCTACTCGTCCTCGAGTAGGTAAATGATAAAAAAGAAATTTTTGATGTAAAATGCTACCTAGAATAATTCATAATGTGATTTTCTTTATTGTGGCATGAATGTTCAGATCCAAATGATTCAAAATAAAAGCTTATAAAACATAAAAATAATAATGCTTCAAAGCATACTAACAAATAATCATGTCCTATCAAAATAGCATAGCCAAAGAAAGCTTATCCCTACAAAATCATATAGTTAGGCCATGCTTCATTTTCATTACAAAAAATACTCCCATCATGCACAACCCCGATGACGAGCCGAGCAATTGTTTCATACTTTTTAATGTGCTTCAGCTTTTTCAACTCTTACACAATACATGAGCGTAAGCCATGGACATAACACTATGGTGGTATATGGTGGTTGTGAGGACAAAAAGAGGGAGAAGATAGTCTCACATCAACTAGGCGTACTAACGGGCTATATGGAGATGCCCATTAATAGATATCAATGAGAGTGAGTAGGGATTTCCATGCAACTGATGCACTAGAGCTATATGAAAGCTCAACAAAAGAAACTAAGTGGGTGTGCATCCAACTTGCTTGCTCACGAAGACCTAGGGCATTTTGAGGAAGCTCATCATTGGAATATACAAGCCAAGTTCTATAATGAAAAGTTCCCACTTAGTATATGAAAATGACAACATAGGAGACTCTCTATCATGAAGATCATGGTGCTATTTTGAAGCACAAGTGTGGAAAAAGAGATAGTAGCATTGTCCCTTCTCTCTTTTTCTCTCATTTTCTTTTTTTTCTTTTTTTCTTTTTCTTCTTTTTTTTTCTTTGGCCTCTTTTTTTTTCTTTTTGGCCTTCCTCATTTTTTCCTTTTCTCATTTTTTTTCTTTTCTTTCTTTTTGTAAAGTCCGAAGTCTCATCCCGACTTGTGGGGGAATCATAGCCTTCATCATCCTTTCCTCACTAGGACAATGCTCTAATAATGAATATCATCACACTTTTATGGATTTACAACTCAAGAATTACAACTCAAAGCTAGAACAAGATATGACTCTATATGAATGCCTCTGGTGGTGTACCGGGATATGCAATGAATCAAGAGCGACATGTATGCAAATTATGAAGGTGGCCTTGCCACAAATACGATGTCAACTACATGATCATGCAAAGAGCAATATGACAAAAGTAATGTGTGTCCTATGAACGGAACGGTGGAAAGTTGCATGGCAATACATCTCGGAATGGCTATGAAAATGCCATAATAGGTAGGTATGGTGGCTGTTTTGAGGAAGGTAAATAAGGGGTTTATGATACCGGCGAAAGTTGCGCGGTAATAATAAAGGCTAGCAAAGTAAAAGGATGAGTGTGCATATGTCCATGGACTCACATTAGTCAAAAAGAACTCATATACTTTTCGCAAAAAAAAAGAACTCATATACTTATTGCAAAAGTCTACTTCGCCCTCGAAGCAAAGTACTACTACGCATGCCCCAAGAGGGATAGATTGGTAGGAAAATACCATCCCTCGTCCCCGACTGCCACTCATAAGGAAGACAATCAAAAGAGCACCTCATGCAACAAATTTGTCACACAACTTTTACCATACGTGCATGCTACGGGACTTGCCAACTTCAACAAAAGTATTTCTCAATTTCATAATTACCCACTAGCATGACCCTAACATTACTACCTTTATATCTCAAAACAATTATCAAGCATCAAGTTGATCATAGCATCCAATTCTTTTTCTATGATAGTTTTTATTATACCCAACTTGGATGCTCATCATTCTAAGACCAACTTTGTAACCATAGCAAATACCATGCTGTTCTAAAAATCTCTCCAAATAATATAAGTGAAGCATGAGAGACTAGCAATTTCTTCAAAATTATTCCACCACCTTGCTCTAAAAGATATAAGTGAAGTATTAGAGCAAAAACTATCAAGCTCAAAAGATATAAGTGAAGCACATAGAGTATTCTAGAAAATTCTAATCAAATAGGCTTCTCCCAAAAGGTGTGTGCAGCAAGGATTATTGTGGCAAACTAAAAAGGAAAGACTAATATAATACACGATGCTCCAAGCAAAACACATATCATGTAGCGAATAAAAATATAGCTCCAAGTAAAGTTACCAATGAACGAAGACGAAAGAGGGGATGCCTTCCCGGGGCATCCCCAAGCTTAGGCTTTTGTCTATCCTTGAATATCTTGGGGTGCCATGGGCATTCCCAAGCTTAGGCTCTTGCCACTCCTTATTCCATAGTCCATAAAAGCTTTACCCAAAACTTGAAAACTTCACAACACAAAACTCAACAGGAAATCTTATAAGCTCCGTTAGTGAAAGAAAACAAAACCACCACATAAGGTACTGCCATGAACTCATTCTTTATTTATTTTGGTGTTAAACCTACTGTATTCCAACTTCCTTATGGTTTATAAACTAATTTACTAGCCATAGATGCATTGAAATAAGCAAACAACACACGAAAAACAGAATCTGTCAAAAACAGAAGAGTCTGTAGCAATCTGTAACTAACGCATACTTTTGGAACTCTAAAAATCCTACCAAAATAGGAAGTACTGGACAATTTGTCTATTGATCAGCATCCAAAAGAATAAATGCAAAATCACGTTTCTGTGATTTATTGAATTTTTTCTCGTGAGCGCAAAGTTTCTGTTTTTCAGTAGAATCAAATCAACTATCATCGTAGTTTATCCTATAGGTTCTACTTGGCACAAACACTAACTAAAAGATAAAAACACATCTAAACAGAGAGTAGATGCAAGATTTATTCCTAAACAGGAGCAAAAACAAAAAAGATAAAGAAAGATTGGGTTGCCTCCCAACTAGCGCTATCGTTTAACGCTCATAGCTAGGCATAAAAGCAAAGATAGATCTAACGAGTGCCATCTTTGGCACTTGAATCATAAGTAGCACGCATGATAGATTCATAAGGTAATTTGACTTTTTTTCTTGGAAAGTGTTCCATGCCTTTCTTGAAGGGAAATTGGTATCTAATGTTCCCTTCCTTCATAGCAATAATCGCACCAATCGTTCTAAGGAAAGGTCAACCAAGAATAATAGGGCAAGAAAGATTGCAATCTATATCAAGAACGATAAAATCTACGGGCACCAAATTTATATTTGCAACAATAAGAACATCATTGATCCTTCCCATTGGCTTTTTAATGGTTCCGCAAGGTTTAAATTTAAAGAGCAATCTTCAAGATCATGGAAACCTAGAATATCACATAAAGTTTTCGGAATCGTGGAAACACTAGCACCCAGATCACACAAAGCAAAACACTCATAATCTTTAATTCTAATCTTTATAGTAGGTTCCCACTCATCATTAAGTTTTCTAGGTATAGAAACTTCCGAATTAAGTTTTTCATCATAAGATTGCAACAAGGCATCAACGATATGCTTGGTAAAAGCTTTATTTTGACTATAAGCGTGAGGAGAATTAACAACGGATTGCAACAAGGAAATACAACCTTTTAAAGAACAATTATCATAGTCAAATTCCTTGAAATCCTAGATAGTGGGTTCAACATTATTAGAAGTTGATGATTCTCCAATCTCACTTTTACCAAATTTAGCATCAAGATCTAAAGACTCCGAATTCTTGAGACGCCTTCTAGGCAAAGTTGATTCATCGTCAGTCCCATAATCATCAAAATTCATATTGCAAAACATAGATCTAATCGGAGACGCATTAATAACTTTAAGATCCTCATCATTATTTTCACGGAAACTAGAAGAACATGCTTTCATAAAGCTTTCTTCTTTAGCACGCAATCTAGCGGTTATTTCCTTACACTCATCAATGGAAATTCTCATTACTTTGAGAGACTCATTGATATCATGCTTAGGAGGGGAAGATCTAACTTTAAGAGAATCAACGTCAAGCGAAAGTCTATCAACGTTCCTAGCCAAATCATCAACTTTGAGCAATTTTTCTTCAAGCAAAGCATTAAAATTCTTTTGAGAAATCATAAATTATTTCACACTATTCTCAAAATCAGAGGGCATCTTATTAAAATTACCATAAGAATTATTGTAGGAATTTCCACAATTATTAGAGGAATTACTAGGGAATGGTCTAGCATTAAAGTTTCCTCTATAAGCATTGTTTCCAAAACTATTCCTACCAACAAAATTCACGTCCATAGATTCATTATTATTCTCAATCAAAGAAGACAAAGGAATATCATTACGATCAAGAGGAGTATTTTTAGTAGCAAACATCTTCATAAGTTCATCCATCTTTCCACTCAAAACATTGATTTCTTCTATAGCATGCACTTTTTTACTAGAAGATCTTTCGGTGTGCCATTGAGAATAATTAGCCATAATATTATCAAGAAGTTTTTTAGCATCTCCTAATGTGATTTCCATAAACGTGCCTCCCGCGGCCGAATCTAGGAGATTTCTAGAAGCAAAGTTCAAACCGGCATAAAATTTTTGTATGATCATCCATAAATTCAAACCATGAGTGGGGCAATTGCAAAGCATCAATTTCAGTCTCTCCCAAGATTGGGCAACATGCTCATGATCAAGTTGTTTAAAATTCATAATATCGTTCCTAAGAGTGATGATCTTAGCGGGAGGAAAATACTTAGAGATAAAAGCATCTTTGCACTTGTTCCAAGAATCAGTACTATTTTTAGGCAAAGACGAAAACGAAACTTTAGCACGATCTCTAAGTGAAAATGGAAATAACTTCAATTTGACAATATTGTTATCCGTATCTTTCTTCTTTTGCATATCACTCAAATCAACAAAATTGTTTAGATGAGTAGCGGCATCTTCACTAGGAAGGCCGGCGAATTGATCTTTCACCACAAGATTCAGCAAAGCAGCATTGATTTCACAAGACTCAACATCATTAAGAGGAGCAATCGGAGTAGTAAGGAAATCATTATTATTGGTATTCGAGAAATCACACAATTTGGTATTATCTTGTGCCATGGCAACAAGTAATCCAACACACAAGCAAGCAGAAAAACGACAAGCGAAAAGAGAGGAGGAGATTGGGAAAGAGAGGGCGAATAAAATGGCAAGGGTGAATTGGGGAGAGGAAAATGAGAGGCAAATAATGTAAATGCAAGGGAGATGGGTTTGTGATGGGTACTTGGTATGTCTTGACTTGAGCGAAGACCTCCCCGGCAACGGCGCCAGAAATCCTTCTTGCTACGTCTTGAGCTAGCGTTGGTTTTCCCCGAAGAGGAGAGGGTGATGCAGCAAGTGTAGCGTAAGTATTTCCCTCAGTTTTGAGAATCAAGGTATCAATCCAGTAGGAGGCTCCTCAAAAGTCCCACGCACCTACATAAACAAACTGAGAACTCGCAACCAACGCAATAAAGGGGTTGTCAATCCCTTCACGGCCACTTACGAAAGTGAGATCTAATAGAGATAGTAATATATTTTTGGTATTTTATAATATAGATGCAAAAAGTAAAGATGCAAATAAAAGTAGATTGAAAGCAAATATGATAATAGATAGACCCGGGGGCCATAGGTTTCACTAGAGGCTTCTCTCGAGATAGCATAAGTATTACGGTGGTGAATAAAATTACTGTCGAGCAATTGATAGAAAAGCGCATAGTTATGAGATTATCTAGGCATGATCATGTATATAGGCATCACGTCCATAACAAGTAGACCGACTCCTGCCTGCATCTACTACTATTACTCCACACATCGACCAACTCCTGCCTGCATCTAGAGTATTAAGTTCATAAGAACAGAGAAACGCATTAAGCAAGATGACATGATGTAGAGGGATAAACTCATGCAATATGATATAAATCCCATCTTGTTATCCTCGATGGCAACAATACAATACATGTCTTGCAACCCTTTCTGTCACTGGGTAAGAACACCGCAAGATTGAACCCAAAGCTAAGCACTTCTCCCATGGCAAGAAAGACCAATCTAGTAGGCCAAACCAAACTGGTAATTCGAAGAGACTTGCAAAGATAACTCAATCATACATAAAAGAATTTAGAGAAGATTCAAATATTATTCATAGATAAACTTGATCATAAACCCACAATTCATCGGATCTCGACAAACACACCGCGAAAAGAGATTACATTGAATAGATCTCCACAAGAGACGGGGAGAACATTGTATTGAGATCCAAAAAGAGAGAAGAAGCCATCTAGCTAATAACTATGGACCCATAGGTCTGTGGTAAACTACTCACAACTCATCAGAGGGGCAAGGATGTTGATGTAGAAGCCCTCCGTGGTCGATTCCCCCTCCGGCAGAGTGCCGGTGAAGGCTCCAAGATGGGATCTCGCGGATACAGGAGGTTACAGTGGTGGAAATTGTGTTTCGTGGTGCTCCTGGATGTTTTCGGGGTCCGTAGGTATATATAGGAGGAAGAAGTACGTCGGTGGTCACCCGAGGGGCCCATGAGATAGGGGCGCGCCCTACAGGGGGGGCTATCTCGTGGGGCCCTCGGAAGCCTCTTGACTTGCACTCCAAGCTCTCCGGATAATGTTCGTTCCAAAAATCACGCTCCCGAAGGTTTCATTCCGTTTGGACTCCGTTTGATATTCCTTTTCTTTGAAATACTGAAATAGGCAAAAAAACAGCAATACGGGCTGGGCCTCCGGTTAGTAGGTTAGTGCCAAAAATGATATAAATGTGTAAAATAAAGCCCATAGGCATCCTAAATGGGTAATATAATAGCATGGAACAATCAAAAATTATAGATACATTGGAGACGTAACAAGCATCCCCAAGCTTAATTCCTGCTCATCCTCGAGTAGGTAAATGATAAAAAAGAAATTTTTGATGTGGAACGCTACCTAGCATAATTCATAATGTGATTTTCTTTATTGTGGCATGAATGTTCAGATCCAAATGATTCAAAATAAAAGCTTATAAAACATACAAATAATAATGCTTCAAAGCATACTAACAAATAATCATGTCCTATCAAAATAGCATAGCCAAAGAAAGCTTATCCCTACAAAATCATATAGTTAGGCCATGCTTCATTTTCATTACAAAAAATACTCCCATCATGCACAACCCCGATGATGAGCCGAGCAATTGTTTCATACTTTTTAATGCGCTTCAGCTTTTTCAACTCTTACGCAATACATGAGCGTAAGCCATGGACATAACACTATGGTGGTATATGGTGGTTGTGAGGACAAAAAGAGGGAGAAGATAGTCTCACATCAACTAGGCCTACTAACGGGCTATATGGAGATGCCCATTAATAGATATCAATGTGAGTGAGTAGGGATTTCCATGCAACTGATGCACTAGAGCTATATGAAAGCTCAACAAAAGAAACTAAGTGGGTGTGCATCCAACTTGCTTGCTCACGAAGACCTAGGGCATTTTGAGGAAGCCCATCATTGGAATATACAAGCCAAGTTCTATAATGAAAAGTTTCCACTTAGTATATGAAAATGACAACATAGGAGACTCTCTATCATGAAGATCATGGTGCTATTTTGAAGGACAAGTGTGGAAAAAGAGATAGTAGCATTGTCCCTTCTCTCTTTTTCTCTCAATTTATTTTTTTTCTTTTTTTTTCTTTGGCCTCTTTTTTTCTTTTTGGCCTTTCTCATTTTTTTCTTTTCTCATTTTTTTCTTTTCTTTCTTTTTGTAAAGTCCGAAATCGCATCCCGACTTGTGGGGGAATCATAGCCTTCATCATCCTTTCCTCAGTAGGACAATGCTCTAATAATGAATATCATCACACTTTTATGGATTTACAACTCAAGAATTACAACTCAAAGCTAGAACAAGATATGACTCTATATGAATGCCTCCGGCGGTGTACCGGGATATGCAATGAATCAAGAGCGACATGTATGAAAATTATGAAGGTGGCCTTGCCAAAAATACGATGTCAACTACATGATCATGCAAAGAGCAATATGACAAAAGTAATGTGTGTCCTATGATCGGAACGGTGGAAAGTTGCATGGCAATATATCTCGGAATGGCTATGGAAATGCCATAATAGGTAGGTATGGTGGCTGTTTTGAGGAAGGTAAATAAGGGGTTTATGATACCGGCGAAAGTTGCGCGGTAATAATAAAGGTTAGAAAAGTAAAAGGATGAGTGTGCATATGTCCATGGACTCACATTAGTCAAAAAGAACTCATATACTTATTGCAAAAGTCTACTTCGCCCTCGAAGCAAAGTACTACTACGCATGCCCCAAGAGGGATAGATTGGTAGAAAAAGACCATCGCTCGTCCCCGACTGCCACTCATAAGGAAGACAATCAAAAGAGCACCTCATGCAACAAATTTGTCACACAACTTTTACCATACGTGCATGCTACGAGACTTGCCAACTTCAATAGAAGTATTTCTCAATTTCATAATTACCCACTAGCATGACCCTAACATTACTACCTTTATATCTCAAAACAATTATCAAGCATCAAGTTGATCATAGCATCCAATTCTTTTTCCATGATAGTTTTTATTATACCCAACTTGGATGCTCATCATTCTAAGACCAACTTTGTAACCATAGCAAATACCATGTTGTTCTAAAAGACTCTCAAAATAATATAAGTGAAGAATGAGAGACTAGCAATTTCTTCAAAATTATTCCACCACCTTGCTCTAAAAGATATAAGTGAAGTACTAGAGCAAAAACTATCAAGCTCAAAAGATATAAGTGAAGCACATAGAGTATTCTAGCAAATTCTAATCAAATAGGCTTATCCCAAAAGGTGTGTGCAGCAAAGATGATTGTGGCAAACTAACAAGCAAAGACTAATATAACACACGACACTCCAAGCAAAACACATATCATGTAGCGAATAAAAATATAGCTCCAAGTAAAGTTACCAATGAACGAAGACGAAAGAGGGGATGCCTTCCCGGGGCATCCCCAAGCTTAGGATTTTGGCTATCCTTGAATATCTTGGGGTGCCATGGGCATCCCCAAGATTAGTCTCTTGCCACTCCTCATTCCATAGTCCATAAAAGTTTTACCCAAAACTTGAAAACTTCACAACACAAAACTCAACATGAAATCTTATAAGCTCCATTAGTGAAAGAAAACAAAACCACCACATAAGGTACTGCCATGAACTCATTCTTTATTTATTTTGGTGTTAAACCTACTGTATTCCAACTTCCTTATGGTTTATAAACTAATTTACTAGCCATAGATGCATTGAAATAAGCAAACAACACACGGAAAACAGAATCTGTCAAAAACAGAACAGTCTGTAGCAATCTGTAACTAACGCAAACTTTTGGAACTCTAAAAATCCTACCAAAATAGGAAGTACTGGAAAATTTGTCTATTGATCAGTAGAAAAAAGAATCAATGCTAAATCACGTTTCTGTGATTTATTGAATTTTTTCTCATGAGCACAAAGTTTCTGTTTTTCAGCAGAATCAAATCAACTATCATCGTAGTTTATCCTATAGGTTCTACTTGGCACAAACACTAACTAAAAGATAAAAACACATCTAAACAGAGAGTAGATGCAATATTTATTCCTAAACAAGAGCAAAAAAAAGATAAAGAAAAATTGGGTTGCCTCCCAACTAGCGATATCGTTTAACGCTCCTAGCTAGGCATAAAAGCAAAGATAGATCTGACGAGTGCCATCTTTGGCACTTGAATCATAAGTAGCACGCATGATAGATTCATAAGGTAATTTGACTTGCACTCAAAGCTCTCTGGATCATGTTCGTTCCAAAAATCACGCTTCCGAAGGTTTCATTCCGTTTGATATTCCTTTTCTTCGAAATACTGAAATAGGCAAAAAACAACAATACGGGCTGGACCTCCGGTTAGTAGGTTAGTCCCAAAAATGATATAAATAGGCAAAAAACAACAATACGGATTTGATATTCCTTTCCAGTGACCAGTCTGCTTGCAGTAGAAGCACTCAGTCTCAGGCTTATGTCCAGATTTGGGTTTCTTCTCTTGAGCAGCAACTTGTTTGCTGTTCTTCTTGAAGTTCCTCTTCTTCTTCCCTTTACCCTTTTTCTTGAAACTGGTGGTCTTATTGACCATCAACACTTGATGCTCCTTCTTGATTTCTACCTCCGCAGCCTTAGCATTGCGAAGAGCTCGGGAATAGTCTTCTCCATCCCTTGCATATTATAGTTCATCACGAAGCTCTTGTAGCTTGGAGGCGGTGTTTGAAGAATTCTGTCAATGACACTATCATCAGGAAGATTAACTCCCAGTTGAATCAAGTGATTATTATACCCAGACATTTTGAGTATATGTTCACTGACAGAACTATTCTCCTCCATCTTGCAGCTATAGAACTTATTGGAGACTTCATATCTCTCAATCCGGGCATTTGCTTGAAATATTAACTTCAACTCCTGAAACATCTCATATGCTCCATGACGTTCAAAACATCGTTGAAGTCCCGGTTCTAAGCCGTAAAGCATGGCACACTGAACTATCGATTAGTCATCATCTTTTCTCTGCCAGACGTTCTTAACGTCGTCAGCTGCATCTGCAGCAGGCCTGGCACCCAGCGGGGCTTCCAGGACGTAATTCTTCTGTGCAGCAATGAGGATAATCCTCAAGTTACGGACCCAGTCCGTGTAATTGCTACCATCATCTTTCAACTTAGCTTTCTCAAGGAACGCATTAAAATTCAATGGAACAACAGCACGAGCCATCTATCTACAACAAACATAGACAAGCAAAATACTATCAGGTACTAAGTTCATGATAAATTTAAGTTTAATTAATCATATTACTAAAGAACTCCCACTTAGACAGACATCTCTCTAGTCATCCAAGTGATCACGTGATCCAAATCAACTAAACCATGTCCAATCATCACGTGAGATGGAGTAGTCTTCAATGGTGAACATCACTATGTTGATCATATCTACTGTATGGTTGACGTTCGACCTTTTGGTCTCCGTGTTCCGAGGTCATATTTGTATATGCTAGGATCGTCAAGTTTAACCTGAGTATTCCGCGTGTGCAACTGTTTTGCACCTGTTGTATTTGAACGTAGAGCCCATCACACCTCGGAAAGTGTACCGTATGCTCATTACCATTAACACGAAAAGTGACATTACCTTTGTTGCAATCAATAATAGCCCCTGTAGTATTCAAAAATGGTCTACCAAGGATAATCGACATACTATCATTCTCGGGAATATCAAGAATAACAAAGTCCGTTAAAATAGTAACATTTGTAACCACAACAGGAACATCCTCACAAATACCGACAGGTATAGCAGTTGATTTATCGGCCATTTGCAAAGATATTTCAGTAGGTGTCAACTTATTCAATTCAAGTCTATGATATAAAGAGAGAGGCATAACACTAACACCGGCTCCAAGATCACATAAAGCAGTTTTAACATAGTTTCTTTTAATGGAGCATGGTATAGTTGGTACTCCTGGATCTCCATGTTTCTTAGGTATTCCACCCTTAAAAGTATAATTAGCAAGCATGGTGGAAATTTCAGCTTCTGGTATCTTTCTTTTATTTGTAATAATATCCTTCATATATTTAGCATAAGGATTCACTTTAAGCATATCAGTTAAGCGCATATGTAAGAAGATATGTCTAATCATTTCAGCAAAGCGCTCAAAATCCTCATCATCCTTTTTCTTGGATGGATTAGGAGGAAAAGGCATGGGTTTCTGAACCCATGGTTCTCTTTCTTTACCGTGCTTCCTAGCAACAAAATCTCTCTTATCATAACGTTGATTCTTTGATTGTGGGTTATCAAGATCAACAACAGGTTCAATCTCTACATCATTATTATTGCTAGGTTGAGCATCAACATGAACATTATTATTAACATTATCACTAGGTTCATGTTCATCACCAGATTGTGTTTCAGCATCAGAAATCTAAATATCATTGGGATTCTCAGGTGTGTCTACAACAGGTTCACTAGAAGCATGCAAAGTCCTATCATTTTTCTTTTTCTTCTTTTTAGAAGGACTAGGTGCATCTAAATTATTTCTCTGAGAATCTTGCTCAATTCTCTTAGGGTGGCCTTCAGGATACAAAGGTTCCTGAGTCATTTTACCAGTTCTAGTAGCCACTCTAATAGCAAAATCATGTTTATTATTTAATTCATCAAGAAAATCACTTTGAGCTTTAAGTACTTGTTCTACTTGACTGGTAACCATAGAAGCATATTTACTAATGAGTTTAATTCTCTACCAACATATAATCACTCAAGTGTCCAGTCATGTAAGCAATACTCTTTAATTCTCTACCAACATAAGCATTGAAGTTTTCTTGCCTAGCCATAAAGTCATCAAATTCATCCAAGCATTGGCTAGGAAACTTAGTAGACAGGATTTCAACTTTATCCTATCTATAGAGAGAATTTACCTTTACTACCTGTGTCGGGTTATCATGACCATGTGTTTCTTTAATAGGTGGTATATTAAGACCATGTGTTTCTTCAACAGGAGGTAAATTCTTAACATCTTCAGCTTTAATACCTTTTTCTTTCATAGATTTCTTTGCCTCTTGCATATCTTCAGGACTGAGAAATAGAACACCTCTCTTCTTCGGAGTTGGTTTAGGAGTTGGTTCAGGAATTGGCTCAGGAAGAGTCCAATTATTTTCATTAGTCAACATATTATTCAATAACAATTCAGCTTGATCGACTGTTCTTTCCCTGAAAACACAGCCAGCACAACTATCCAAGTGGTCCTTGGAAGCATTAGTTAGTCCATTATAAAAGATATCAAGTATTTCATTTTTCTTAAGAGGATGATCAGGCAAAGCATTAAGTAACTGGAGAAGCCTCCCCCAAGCTTGTGGGAGACTCTCTTCTTCAATTTGCACAAAATTATATATTTCCCTCAAGGCAGCTTGTTTCTTATGAGCAGGGAAATATTTAGCAGAGAAGTAATAAATCATATCCTGGGGACTACGCACACAACCAGGATCAAGAGAATTAAACCAAGTTTTAGCATCACCCTTTAATAAGAGTGGAAACATCTTAGGCCTTGTTCGGTTGCGGGTGAATCCGAGTGGATTGAAGGGGTTTGAGAGGGATTTAAACCTCTTCTAAGTCAAAATATGAACCAATCCCTGCCAATCCCTTCCAATCCTCTTGGGGAGAGGATTAACCGAACAAAGCCTTAAGGATATAGTAGTAGCGAGATTTCTCATCATTAGTGAACAGGGTGGCTATATCATTCAACTTAGTAAGATGTGCCACAACAGTTTCAGATTCATTGCCATAAAAAGGATCAGATTTAACCAAAGTAATTATCTTAGGATCGACAGAGAATTCATAATCCTATCCATAACAAAAATAGGTGAAGTAGCAAAAGCAGGGTCATATTTTATTCTAGCATTCAGAGTTTTCTGTTTCAGTTTAGCTAATAACTTCTTAAGATCAGATCTATCATTGCAAGCAAGAAAATCTCTAGCAGTTTCTTCATCCATAACATAACCCTCAGGAACAACATGCAATTCATACTTAGGGGGAGAACCTTCATCATCACTATCTTCAATAATTTCATTCTCTCTAGCCCTAGCAAGTTGTTCGTCAAGAAATTCACCTAATGGCATAGTAGTATCAAGCACAGAAGTAGTTTCATCATAAGTATCATGCATAGTAGAAGTGGCATCATCAATAACATGCGACATATCAGAATTTATAGCAGTGGCAGGTTTAGGTGTCGCAAGCTTACTCATAACAGAAGGAGAATCAAGTGCAGAGCTAGATGGCAGTTCCTTACCTCCCCTCGTAATTGAGGGATAAATCTTAGTTCTTTCGTCTTTCAAGTTCCTCATAGTGACCAGCAGATATAAATCCCAAGTGACTCAAAGAATAGACCTATGCTTCCCAGCAACAGCGCCAAAAAATAGTCTTGATAACCCACAAGTATAGGGGATCGCAACAGTTTTCAAGTGTAGAGTATTCAACCCAAATTTATTGATTCGACACAAGGGGAGCCAAAGAATATTCTCAAGTATTAGCAGTTGAGTTGTCAATTCAACCACACCTGGATAACTTAGCATCTGCAGCAAAGTATTTAGTAGCAAAGTAGTATGGAAGTAATGGTAACAGTGGAAAAGTAACGGTAGCAGTGTTGTATTAATTGTAACAGTAGCAATGGTAAAGTAAATAAGCAAAGCACAATATGTGAAAAGCTCGTAGGCATTGGATCGGTGATGCATAATTATGTCAGATGCGATTCCTCATGTAATAGTTATAACATAGGGTGACACAGAACTAGCTCCAGTTCATCAATGTAATGTAGGCATGTATTCCGAATATAGTCATACATGCTTATGGAAAAGAACTTGCATGACATCTTTTGTCCTACCCTCCCATGGCAGCGGGGTCCTAGTGGAAACTAAGGGATATTAAGCCCTCCTTTTAATAGCGTACCAGACCAAAGCATTAACACATAGTGAACATATGAACTCTTCAAACTACGGTCATCACCGAGAAGTATCCCGATTATTGTCACTTCTGGGTTGTCGGATCATAACACATAATAGATGACTATAGACTTGCAAGATAGGATCAAGAACTCACATATATTCATGAAAACATAATAGGTTCCGATCTGAAATGATGGCACTCGGGCCCTAGTGACAAGCATTAAGCATAGCAAAGTCATAGCAACATCAATCTCAGAACATAGTGGATACTAGGGATCAAACCCTAACAAAACTAACTTGATTACATGGTAAATTTCATCCAACCCATCACCGTCCAGCAAGCCTACGATGGAATTACTCATGCACGGCGGTGAGCATCATGAAATGGTGATGGAGGATGGTTGATGATGACGACGACGATGAATCCCCCTCTCTAGGGCCCCGAACGGACTCCAGATCAGCCCTCTCGAGAGAGATTAGGGCTTGGCGGCGGTTCCGTATCATAAAACGCAATGAAACTTTCTCTCTGATTTTTTTTCTCCGCGAAAGCAAATATATGGAGTTGGAGTTGAGGTCGGTGGACGTCCAAGGGGCCCATGAGGCAGGGGGCGCGCCCAAGGGAAGGGGTGCGGCCCCCACCCTCATGGTCAGGGTGTGGCCCCCCTAACGCTGATTCTTTCGCCAGTATTTTTTATTAATTCTGAAAAGTTGCTTCGTGGATTTTCAGGTCATTCCGTGAACTTTTATTTCTACACAAAAATAACACCATGGTAGTTCTGCTGAAAACAGCGTCGCCCCGGGTTAGTTCCATTCAAACCATGCAAGTTAGAGTCCAAAACAAGGGCAAAAGTGTTTGGAAAATTAGATGTGACGGAGACGTATCATCCATACATAAACTTGCAAAAACCATTAAAGTGGTCACCGAACTTACAATTCGATAACACTTTTGTACAAAAGACTCGAGTAGCTGCCAGATTGGACACCACATCAGTGAGTGGCACATGCCAATGTTGTGTTCTTTCTCAGAAAACACACTGGCATTTGTGTAAATGTGTTATAAAGTCTTGCTTTCCCCATTCCCTGCCACGCCGCCATGCAAGAGGCAGAGGTGGTGGGTGGCTTGAGGAACAACGTGGATTAGTTGGATTTGACACTGAATCAATCGCCGTCCTACATCTTTTATGTTGGGGAACGCAGTAATTTCAAAAAAAAAACTTCGATCACGCAAGATCTATCTAGGTGATGCATAACAACGAGAGGGGAGATTGTGTCCACGTATTCTCATAGACCAAAAGCGGAAGCGTTTCAATAATGCGGTTGATGTAGTCGAACTTCTTCGCGATCCAACCGATCAAGTACCGAACGTACGACACCTCCGAGTTCAGCACACGTTCATCTCGATGACTTCCCTCATGCTCTTGATCTAGTTGAGGACAAGGGTGAGTTCCGTCAGCACGACGGCGTGGCGACGGTGATGATGATGCTACCGGCGCAGGGCTTCGCCTAAGCACTATGATGGTATGATCGAGGTGTGTAACTATGAAGGGGGGCACCGCACGCGGTTAAGAGAAACTTGTGTGTTCTAGGATGCCCCCCTGCCCCCGTATATAAAGGAGCAAGGGGGAGGCCAGTTGGCCCTAGGGCGCGCCCCAAGAGGGGAGTCCTACTAGGACTACTAGTCCTAGTAGGATTCCACCAAGAGGGAGAGAGGGGGAAGGAAGGAGAGGGAGAGGGAGTAGGAAAGGGCGGCGCCGCCCCCCTTCCCTAGTCCAATTCGGACCCAAGGGGGAGGGGGCATGCGGCCTGCCCTGGCCGCCCCTCTCTCTCTCAACCAAGGCCCAATGTGGCCCATTAGTTCCCTGGGGGGTTCCGGTAACCCCTCCGGCACTCCGGTTTTACCGGAAACTTCCTGAAACTCTTCTGGTGTCCGAATAACATGGTCCAATATATCAATATTTATGTCTCCACCATTTCGAGACTCCTCGTCACATCCGTGATCTCATCCGGGACTCCGAACAAACTTCGGTCATCAAAAACACATAACTCATAATACATATCGTCATCGAACGTTAAGCGTGCGGATCCTATGGGTTCAAGAACTATGTAGACATGAATGAGACACATCTCCGGTCAATAACCAATAGCGGTACCTAGATGCTCATATTGGCTCCTACATATTCTACGAAGATCTTTATCGGTCAAACCGCATAACAACATACGTTGTTCCCTTTGTCATTGGTATGTTACTTGCCCGAGATTCGATCATCGGTATCATCATACCTAGTTCAATCTCGTTACCGACAAGTATCTTTACTCGTTCCATAATACTTCATCCTGTAACTAACTCATTAGTCACATTGCTTGCAAGGCTTATAGTGATGAGTATTACCGAGAGGGCCCAGAGATACCTCTACAAAACACGGAGTGACAAATTCTAATCTCGATCTATGCCAACCCAACAAACACCTTCGGAGACACCTGTAGAGCCATTTTATAATCACCCATGTATGTTTTGACGTTTGATAGCACACAAGGTGTTCCTCTGGTATTCGGGAGTTGCATAATCTCATAGTCTGAGGAACATGTATAAGTCATGAAGAAAGCAGTAGCAATGAAACTGTAATGATTATAATGCTAAGCTAACGGATGGGTCATGTCCATCACATCATTCTCATAATGATGTGATCCCGTTAATCAAATGACAACACATGCCTATGGTTAGGAAACATAACCATCTTTGATTAATGAGCTAGTCAAGTAGAGGCATACTAGGGACAATATGTTTTGTATATGTATTCACACATGCACTAAATTTCCGGTTAATACAATTCTAGCATGAATCATAAACATTTATCATGGAATAAGGAAATAAATAATAACTTTATTATTGCCTCTAGGGCATATTTCCTTCAGTCTCCCACTTGCACTAGAGTCAATAATCTAGATTGCAAAGTAGTGATTCTAACACCCATGGAGTTTTGCTGCTTATCATGTTTTGCTCATGGAAGAGGCTTAGTCAACGGGTCTGCAACATTCAGATCCATATATATCTTGCAAATCTTTATGTCCCCCTCCGACACTTGATGACGGGTGGAATGGAAGCGTCTCTTGATGTGCTTGGTTCTCTTGTGAAATCTGGATTCCTTTGCCAAGGCAACTGCACCAGTCACAAAAGATTTTCATTGGTCCCGATGCACTAGGTATGACACCTAGATCGGATATGAACTCCTTCATCTAGACTCCTTCATTTGCTGCTTCCGAAGCAGCAATGTACTCCGCTTCACACGTAGATCCCGCCACGACGCTCTGCTTGGAACTGCACCAACTGATCGCTCCTCCATTCAGTAAAAACACGTATCCGGATTGCAACTTAGAGTCGTCCGGATCAGTGTCAAAACTTGCATTGACGTAACCGTTTACGATGAGCTCTTTGTCACCTCCATAAATGAGAAATAATATCCTTAGTCCTTTTCAGGTATTTTAGGATGTTCTTGACCGCTGTCCAGTGCTCCACTCCAGGATTACTTTGGTACCTCCCTGCTATGCTTATAGCAAGGCACACATCAGGTCTAAGTACACAACATTGCATACATGATAGAACCTATGGCTGAAGCATAGGGAATGACTTTCATTTTTTCTCTATGTTCTAGAGTGGTCGGGCATTGAGTCTGACTCAACTTCACACCTTGTAACACAGGCAAGAACCCTTTCTTTGACCGATCCATTTTGAACTTCTTCAAAACTTTATCAAGGTATGTGCTTTTTGAAAGTCCAATTAAGCGTGATCTATCTCTATAGATCTTGAGGCCAATTATGTAAGCAGCTTCTCCAAGGTCTTTCATGGAAAAACTCTTATTCAGGTATTCCTTTATGCTATCCAGAAATTCTATATCATTTCCAATCAACAATATGTCATCCACATATAATATTAGAAATGCTACAAAGCTCCCACTCACTTTCTTGTAAATACAGGCTTCTCCAAAAGTCTGTATAAAACCATATGCTTTGATCACACTATCAAAGCGTGTATTCCAACTTCGAGAGGCTTGCACCAGTCTATAAATGGATCACTGGAGCTTGCACACTTTGTTAGCACCTTTTGGATTGGCAAAACCTTCTGGTTGCATCATATACAACTCTTCTTCCAGAAATCCATTCAGGAATGCAATTTTTACGTCCATCTGCCAAATTTCATAATCATAAAATGCGGCAATTGCTAACATGATTCAGACAGACTTAAGCATCGCTACGGGTGAGAAAGTCTCATCGTATTCAACTCCTTGAACTTGTCTAAAACCTTTCGCAACAAGTCGAGCTTTGTCGACAGTAACATTACCGTCAGCGTCGGTCTTCTTCTTGATGATCCATTTATTTTCTATGGCTTGCCGATCATCAGGCAAGTCCACCAAAGTCCACACTTTGTTCTCATACATGGATCCCATCTCAGATTTCATGGCCTCAAGCCATTTCGTAGAATCTGGGCTCATCATCGCTTCCTCATAGTTCGTAGGTTCACCATGGTCTAGTAACATGACTTCCAGAACAGGATTACCATATCACTCTGGTGTGGATTGATACGTCTCCAACATATCTATAGTTTTTTATTGTTCCATGCTATTATATTACACGTTTTGGATGTTTATGGGCTTTACTATACACTTTTATATCATTTTTGGAACTAACCTACTAACCGGAGGGCCAGCCCGAATTGCTATTTTTTTTGCCTATTTTAGTGTTTCGAAGAAAAGGAATATCAAACGGAGTCCAAACGGAATGAAACATTTGGGAGCGATCTTTTTGGAACAAACGCAACCCAGGAGACTTGGAGTGGACGTCAAGAAGCAATCGAGGTGGCCACGAGGGTGCCCGGCACGCCCCCCCACCTTCGTGGGCCCCTTGAGGCTCCACCGACCTACTTCTTCCTCCTATATACCTACGTACCCCGAAAACATCCAGGAGCACCACGAAACCCTATTTCCACCGCCGCAACCTTCTGTATCCGCGAGATCCCATCTTGGAGCCTTCGTCGGTGCTCCGCTAGAGGGGGAATCGATCACGGAGGGCCTCTACATCATCTCCAAGGCCTCTCCAATGAGTTGTGAGTAGTTTACCACAGACCTTCGGGTCCATAATTATTATCTAGATGGCTTCTTCTCTCTCTCTTTGAATCTCAATACAAAGTTCTCCTCGATCTTCTTGGAGATCTATTCGATGTAACTCTTTTTGTGGTGTGTTTGTCGAGATCCGATGAATTGTGGGTTTATGATCAAGTTTATCTATGAGAAATATTTGAATCTCCTCTGAATTCTTTTATGTATGATTTGTTATCTTTGCAAGTCTCTTAGAATTATTAGTTTGGTTTGGCCTACTAGATTGATCTTTCTTGCAATGGGAGAAGTGCTTAGCTTTGGGTTCAATCTTGTGGTGTCCTTTCCCAGTGACAGCAGGGGCAACAAGGCACGTATTGTATTGTTGCCATCGAGGATAAAAAGATGGGGTTTATATCATATTGCTTGAGTTTATCCATCTACATCATGTCATCTTGCCTAATGTGTTACTCTGTTCTTATGAACTTAATACTCTAGATGCATGTTGGATAGCGGTCGATGTGTGGAATAATAGTAGTAGATGCAGGCAGGAGTCGTTCTACTTGTTGCGGACGTGATGCCTATATACTTGATCATGCCTAGATAATCTCATAACTATGCACTTATCTATCAATTGCTCGACAGTAATTTGTTCACCCACCGTAATACTTATGCTATCTTGAGAGGAGCCACTAGTGAAACCTACGGCCCTCGGATCTATCTTTTATCATATAAGTTTCCGATCTACTTTATTTTGCAATCTTTACTTTTCAATCTATATCATAAAAATACCAAAAATATTTATCTTATCTTATTATCTCTATCAGATATCACTTTCGCAAGTGGCCGTGAAGGGATTGAAAACCCGTTTACCGCGTTGGTTGCGAGGTTCTTGTTTGTTTGTGTAGGTACGAGGGACTTGTGAGGAGCCCCCTACTGGATTGATACCTTTGTTCTCAAAAACTGAGGGAAATACTTACGCTACTTTGCTACATCACCCTTTCCTCTTCAAGGGAAAACCAACGCATTGCTAAAGAGGTAGCAAGAAGGATTTTTGGTGCTGTTGTCGGGAGGTCTTCGCTCAAGTCAAGACATACCAAGTACCCATCACAAACTCATCTCCCTCGCATTACACTATTTGCCATTTGCCTCTCGTTTTCCTCTCCCCCACTTCATCCTTGCCATTTTATTCGCCCTCTCTTTTCCGTTCGCCTCTTTTTCGCTTGCCTCTTGTGTGCTTGTGTGTTAGATTGCTTGTCACGATGGCTCAAGATAATACTAAATTGTGTGATTTTTCCAATACCAACAATAATGATTTCCTTAGCACTCCGATTGCTCCTCTTAATGATGTCGGTTCTTGTGAAATCGATGCTGCTTTGTTGAATCTTGTTATCAAAGATCAATTCTCCGGCCTTCCTAGTGAAGATGCCGCTACTCATCTAAACAACTTTGTTGATTTGTGTGATATTCAAAAGAAGAAAGACACGGATAATAATATTGTTAAATTGAAGTTATTTCCGTTTTCACTTAGAGATCGTGCTAAAACTTGGTTCTCGTCTTTGCCTAAAAATAGTATTGATTAATGGAATAAGTGCAAAGATGCTTTTATCTTTAAGTATTTTCCTCCCTCAAGATCATCTCTTTTAGAAATGATATTATGAATTTTAAGCAACTAGATCATGAGCATGTTGCACAATCTTGGGAGATGATGAAATTAATGATTCGCAATTGCCCTACTCATGGATTAAATTTATGGATGATCATACAAAAAATTTATGCCGGATTGAATTTTGCTTCTAGAAATATTTTAGATTCGGCTGCAGGAGGCACATTTATGGAAATCACTTTAGGAGAAGCTACTAAACTCCTAAATAATATTATGGTTAATTATTCTCAATGGCACACTGAAAGATCTACTAGTAAGAAAGTTCATGCGATAGAAGAGATTAATGTTTTGAGTGGAAAGATGGATGAACTTATGAAATTGTTTGCTAATAAGAATGCTCCTATTGATCCTAATGATATGCCTTTGACTACTTTGATTGAGAATAATAATGAATCTATGGATGTGAATTTTGTTGGTAGGAATAATTTTGGTAACAACGCGTATAGATGAAACTTTAATCCTAGGTCGTTCCCTAGTAATTCCTCTAATAATTATGGTAATTCCTACAACAACTCTTATGGAAATTTTAATAAGATGCCCTCTGATTTTGAGAATAGTGTTAAAGAATTTATGATCTCTCAAAATAATTTCAATGCTTTGCTTGAAGAAAAAATGCTTAAAGTTGATGAATTGGCTAGGAACGTTGATATAATTTCTCTTGATGTTGATTCTCTGAAACTTAGATCTATTTCACCTAAGCATGATATCAATGAGTCTCTCAAATCCATGAGAATTTCCATTGATGAGTGCAAAGAAAGAACCGCTAGGATGCATGCTAAGAAAGATTGCTTTGTAAGAGCGTGTTCTTCTAGTTTCCACGAAAATAAAGATGAAGATATAAAAGTGATTGATGTGTCTCCTATTAAATCTTTGTTTTGCAATATTAATCTTGATAATGATGGGACTTGAGATGAGTCAAATTTATTTAAAAGGCGTCCCAATGATTCAGAGTTTTTAGATCTTGATGCTAAATTTGGTAAATGTGAGATTGGAGAGATCAAAACTTTACATAGCAATGAACCCACTATTTTGGATTTCAAGAAATTTAATTATGATAATTGTTCTTTAGTAGATTGTATTTCCTTGTTGCAATCCATGTTGAATTCTCCTCATGCTTATAGTCAAAATAAAGCTTTTACCAAACATATAATTGATGCTTTGATGCAATCTTATGAGGAAAAACTTGAATTGGAAGTTTCTATCCCTAGAAAGCTTTATGATGAGTGGGAACCTACTATTAAAATTAAAATTAAAGATCATGAATGCTATGCTTTGTGTGATTTGGGTGCTAGTGTTTCCACGATTCCAAAAACTTTATGTGATGTGCTAGGTTTTCGTGAATTTGATGATTGCTCTTTAAACTTGCACCTTGCGAATTCCACTATTAAGAAAACTATGGGAAGGAGTAATGATGTTCTTATTGTTGCAAATAGGAATTATGTGCCCGTAGATTTTATCGTTCTTGATATAGATTGCAATCTTTCATGTCCTATTATTCTTGGTAGACCTTTTCTTAGAACGATTGGTGCAATTATTGATATGAAGGAAGGGAATATTAGATTCCAATTTACATTAAGGAAAGGCATGGAACAATTTCCTAGAAATAAAATCAAATTACCTTATGAATCTATTATGAGAGCCACTTATGAATTGAATACTAAAGATGGCAATACTTAGATCTATTCTCGCTTTTATGCCTAGCTAGGGGCGTTAAACGATAGCGCTTGTTGGGAGGCAACCCATATTCATTTTTGTTCCTTGCTTTTTGCTTATTTTTAGTAATAAATAATTCATCTAGACTCTGTTTAGATGTGGTTTTATGTTTTAATTAGTGCTTGCGCCAAGTAGAACCTATAGGATAACCTACGGTGATAGTTAATTTGATTCTGCTGAAAAACAGAAACTTTTGCACGCACGAGAATAATTTTAATAAATCACAGAAACGTTCGTTGATTATTTTTGCAGTAGATCAATTGAAAAATTTCCCAGGACTTCCTATTTTGGTAGGATTTTTAGAGTTCCAGAAGTATTCGAAAGTTACAGATTGCTACACACTGTTCTGTTTTTGACAGATTCTGTTTTTCGTGTGTTGTTTGTTTATTTTGATGAATCTATGGCTAGTATCGGGGGTATGAACCATAGAGAAGTTGGAATACAGTAGGTTTAACACCAATATAAATAAAGAATGAGTTCATTACAGTACCTTATGTGGTGGTTTTTCGTTCTTCCACTAACGGAGCTTATGAGATTTCCTGTTGAGTTTTGTGTTGTGAAGTTTTCAAGTTTTGGGTAAAGATTTGATGGACTATGGAATAAAGGGTGGAAAGAGCCTAAGCTTGGGGATGCCCATGGCATCCCAAGATATTCAAGGACAACCAAAAGCCTAAGCTTGGGGATGCCTCGGAAGGTATCCCCTCTTTTGTCTTCGTCTATTGGTAACTTTACTTGGAGCTATATTTTTATTCACCACATGATATGTGTTTTACTTGGAGCATCTTGTATGATATGAGTCTTTGATTTTTAGTTTACCACAATCATCCTTGCTATATACACCTTTTGGTAGAGACACAACATGATTGGGAATTTATTAGAATACTCTATGTGCTTCGCTTATATCTTTTGAGCCAGACAGTTTTGCTCTACTGCTTCACTTATATCTTTTTTTAGCACGGTGGTGGTTTTTGTAGAAATTATTGATCTTTCCTGGTCCATTTATATTATTTTGAGAGTCTTTTAGAACAGCATGGTATTTTCCATGGTTATAAAATTGGTCCTAAAATGATGGGCATCCAAGTCGGGTATAATAAAAACTATCATAGAAGTGAATTGGATGCTATGTTCAATTTGAGGCTTGATGTTTGTTTTGAGATATGAGGATGGTGATATCAGAGTCATGCTAGTGGAGTAATTGTGAATTTTAGGAATACTTGTGTTGAAGTTTGTGATTCCCGTATCATGCATGTATGGTGAACCATTATGTTATGAAGTTGGAGCATGATTTATTTATTGATTGTCTTCCTTACGAGTGGCGGTCGGGGACGAGTGATGGTCTTTCCTACCAATCTATACCCCTAGGAGCATGTGCGTAGTACTTTGTTTCAATAACTTGTAGATTTTTGCAATAATTATATGGGTTCTTTATGACTAATGTTGAGTCCATGGATTATATGCACTCTCACCCTTCCACCATTGCTAGCCTCTCTTGTGCTGCGCAACTTTCGCCGGTACCATACACCCACCGTATACCTACCTCAAAACAGTAACCTTACCTACCTATTATGGCATTTCCATAGCCATTCCGAGATATATTGCCATGCAACTTTCTGTCATTTCATTTATTATGACATGCTCCATCATTGTCATATTGCTTTTGCATGATCATGTAGTTGACATCGTATTTGTGGCAAAGCCACCATGATAATTCTTTCATACGTGTCACTCTTGATGCATTGCGTATCCCGGTACACCGCCGGAGGCATCCACATAGTCATATTTTGTTCTAAGTATCGAGTCATAATTCTTGAGTTGTAAGTAAATAAAAGTGTGATGATCTTCATTATTAGAGCATTGTCCCGAGTAAGGAAAGGATGATGGAGACTATGATTCCCCCACAAGTCGGGATGAGACTCCAGATGAAAAAAAGAAGAAGAGAAAGGCCATAAAAAAAGAGAAAGGCCAAATAAAAATTATGAGAGAAAAAGAGAGAAGGGACGATGCTACTATCCTTTTACCACACTTGTGCTTCAAAGTGGCACCATGATCTTCATGATAGAGAGTCTCCTATGTTGTCACTTTCATATACTAGTGGGGATTTTACATTATAGAACTTGGCTTGTATATTCCAATGATGGTCTTCCTCAAAATGTCCTAGGTCTTCGTGAGCAAGCAAGTTGGATGCACACCCACTTAGTTTCTTTTGTTGAGCTTTCATACACTTATAGCTCTAGTGCATCCGTTGCATGGCAATCCCTACTCACTCACATTGATATCTATTAATGGGCATCTCCATAGCCCGTTGATACGCCTAGTTGATGTGAGACTATCTCCTCCTTTTTGTCTTCTCCACAACCACCATTCTATTCCACATAAAGTGCTATGTCCATGGCTCACGCTCATGTATTGCGTGAAAGTTGAAAAAGTTTGAGAACATAAAAGTATGAAACAGTTGCTTGGCTTGTCATCAGGGTTGTGCATGATTAAATACTTTGTGTGGGGAAGATGGAGCATAACCAGACTATATGATTTTGTAGGGATAGCTTTCTTTAGCCATGTTATTTTGAGAAGACATGATTGCTCTGTTAGTATGCATGAAGTATTAATATGTTTATGCCAATATGAACTTTTATCTTGAATCATTTGGATCTGAACATTCATGCCACAATAAAGAAAATTACATTGAGAAATATGCTAGGTAGCATTCCACATCGAAAATTCTGTTTTTGTCATTTACCTACTTGAGGACAAGCAAGAATTAAGCTTGGGGATGCTTGATACGTCTCCAACGTATCTATAATTTGTGATTGTTCCATGCTATTATATTACCCGTTTTGGATGTTTATGGGCTTCACTATACACTTTTATATCATTTTCGGGACTAACCTACTAACCGGAAGCCCAGCCTGAATTGCTGTTTTTTTTTCTATTTCAGTGTTTCGAAGAAAAGGAATATCAAACGGAGTCCAAACGGAATGAAACCTTCGGGAGCGATCTTTTTGGAACAAACGCAACCTAGGATTCTTGGAGTGGACGTCAAGAAGCAGTCGAGGCGGCCACAAGGGTGCCCGGCATGCCCTAGGGGGGTGGGCGCGCCCCCCACCCTCGTGGGCCCCTCGAGGCTCCACCGACCTCCTTCTTCTTCCTATATATACCTACATACCCCAAAAACATCCAGGAGCACCACGAAACCATATTTCCACCGCCGCAACCTTCTGTATCCGCGACATCCTATCTTGGAGCCTTTTCCGGTGCTCCGCCAGAGGGGGAATCGATCATGGAGGGCCTCTACACCATCTCCAATGCCTCTCCGATGAGTTGTGAGTAGTTTACCATAGACCTTCAGGTCCATAGTTATTATCTAGATGGCTTCTTCTCTCTCTTTGAATCTCAATACAAAGTTCTCCTCGATCTTCTTGGAGATCTATTCGATGTAACTCTTTTTGTGGTGTGTTTGTCGAGATCCGATGAATTGTGGGTTTATGACCAAGTTTATCTATGAGAAATATTGGAATGTCCTCTGAATTCTTTTATGTATGATTTGTTATCTTTGCAAGTCTCTTCGAATTATCAGTTTGGTTTGGCCTACTAGATTGATCTTTCTTGCAATGGGAGAAGTGCATAGCTTTGGGTTCAATCTTGTGGTGTCCTTTCCTAGTGACGGCAGGGGCAGCAAGGCACGTATTGTAGTGTTGCCATCGAGGATAAAAATATGGGGTTTATATCATATTGCTTGAGTTTATCCCTCTACATCATGTCATCTTGCCTAACGTGTTACTCTATTCTTATGAACTTAATACTCTAGATGCATGCTGGATAGCGGTCGATGTGTGGAATAATAGTAGTAGATGCAGGCAGGAGTCGGTCTACTTGTTGTGGACGTGATGCCTATATACATGATCATGCCTAGATAGTCTCATAACTATGCACTTTTCTATCAATTGCTCGAGAGTAATTTGTTCACCCACCGTAATACTTATGCTATCTTGAGAGAAGCCACTAGTGAAACCTATGGCCCCGGGTCTATCTTTTATCATATAAGTTTCCGAGCTACTTTATTTTGCAACTATATCATAAAAATACAAAAAATATTTATCTTATCTTATTATCTCTATCAGATCTCACTTTCGCAAGTGGCTGTGAAGGGATTGACAACCCATTTGTCGCGTTGGTTGCGAAGTTCTTGTTTGTTTGTGTAGGTACGAGGGACGTGTGAGGAGCCTCCTACTGGATAGATACCTTGGTTCTCAAAAACTGAGGGAAATACTTACGCTACTTTGCTCCATCACCCTTTCCTCTTCAAGGGAAAACCAACGCAGTGCTCAAGAGGTAGCATGGATCTCACTCTGGAAGACCTACGAGGTTTGGTAGTAACTTGATCTGAAGTTTCATGATCATCATCATTAGCTTCCTCACTAATTCGTGTAGGAATCACTGGAACTGATTTCTGTGATGAACTACTTTCCAATAAGGGAGAAGGTACAATTACCTCATCAAGTTTTACTTTCCTCCCACTCACTTCTTTCGAGAGAAACTCCTTCTCTAGAAAGGATCCATTTTTAGCAAAAAATATCTTGCCTTCAGATCTGTGATAGAAGGTGTACCCAATAGTTTCCTTTGGGTATCCTAGATGCACTTCTCCGATTTGGGTTCGAGCTTATCAGGTTGAAGCTTTTTCACATATGCATCGCAGCCCCAAACTTTAAGAAACGACAACTTTGGTTTCTTGCCAAACCACAGTTCATAAGACATTATCTCAACGGATTTTGATGGTGCCCTATTTAAAGTGAATGTAGCCGTCTCTAAAGCATAACCCCAAAACTATAGCGATAAATCAGTAAGAGACATCATAGATCACACCATATCCAATACAATGTGGTTACGACATACGGACACACCATTTTGCTGTGGTATTCCAGGTGGCGTAAGTTGTGAAACTATCCCATGTTGTTTCAAATGAAGACCAAACTCGTAACTCAGATATTCTCCTCCACGATCAGATCATAGAAACTTTATTTTCTTGTTACGATGATTTTCCACTTCACTCTGAAATTCTTTGAACTTTTCAAATGTTCCAGACTTATGCTTCGCTAAGTAGATATACCCATATCTGCTCAAATCATCTGTGAAGGTAAGAAAAACGATTCCCGCCACAAGCCTCAACACTCATTGGACCGCATACATCTGTATGTATTATTTCGAAATAAGTCAGTAGCTCGTTACATTGTTCCGGAGAAGGGAGTTTTAGTCATATTGCCCATGAGGCACTGTTTGCAAGCACCAAGTGATTCATAATCAAGTGATTCCAAAAGTCCATCAGCATGAAGTTTCTTCATGCGCTTTACACTGATATGACCCAAACGGCAGTGCCACAAATAAGTTGCACTATCATTATCAACTTTGCATCTTTTGGCTTCAATATTATGAATATGTATATCATCACGATCGAGATTCAACAAAATTAGACCACTCAGCAAGGGTGCATGACCATAAAAAATATTACTCATATAAATAGAACAACCATTATTCTCTGATTTAAATGAATAACCGTCTCGCATCAAACAAGATCCAGATATAATGTTCATGCTCAACGCTGGCACCAAATAACAATTATTCAGGTCTAAAACTAATCCCGAAGGTAAATGTAGAGGTAGCGTGCCGATGGCGATCACATTGACCTTGGAACCATTTCCCACGTGCATCATCACCTTGTCCTTAGCCAATCTTCGTTTAATCCGTAGCCCCTATTTGGAGTTGCAAATATGAGCAACAGAACCAGTAACAAATACACAGGAGCTACTACGAGCATTAGTAAGGTGCACATCAATAATATGTATATCAAATATACCTTTCACTTTGCCATCCTTCTTATCCGCCAAATACTTTGGGCAGTTCCGCTTCCAGTGTCCAGTCCCTTTGCAGTAGAAGCACTCAGTTTCAATCTTAGGTCCAGACTTGTGTTTCTTCTCCTGAGCAGCAACTTTCTTGCCGTTCTTCTTGAAGTTCCCCTTCTTACCTTTGCCATTTTTCTTGAAACTAGTGGTCTTGTCGACCATCAACACTTGATGCTCCTTTTTTATTTCTACCTCTGCAGCTTTTAGCATTGCGAATAGCTCGGGAATAGTCCTATTCATCCCTTGCATATTATAGTTCATCACGAAGCCTTTATAGCTTGGTGGCAGTGATTGAAGAACTCTGTCAATGACACTATCATCAGGAAGATTAACTCCCAGCTAGGTCAAGTGGTTAAGGTACCCAGAGATTCTGAGTATGTGTTCACTGATAGAACTATTCTCCTCCATTTTGCAGTTGTAGAACTTGTTGGAGCCTTCACATCTCTCAACTCGGGCATTTGCTTAAAATATTAAACTCTTGGAACACCTCATATGCTCCATGACGTTCAAAACGTCTTTGAAGTCCCGATTCTAAGCCGTAAAGCATGGCACACTGAACTATCGAGTAGTCACCAGCTTTGCTCTGCCAGACATTCTTAACATCATCAGTAGCATCTGCAGTAGGCCTAGCACCCAACGGTGCTTCCAGGATGTAATTCTTCTATGCAACAATGAGGATAATCATCAAGTTACGAACCCAGTCCGTGTAGTTGCTGCCATCATCTTTCAACTTAGCTTTCTCTAGGAACGCATTAAAATTCAATGGAACGATAGCACGAGCCATTGATCTACAATAACATAGACATGCAAAATAACTATCAGACGTAAGTTCATGATAAATTAAAGTTCAATTAATCATATTACTTAAGAACTCCCACTTAGATAGACATCCCTCTAGTCATCTAAATGATCACGTGATCCAAATCAACTAAACCATGTCCGATCATCACGTGAGATGGAGTAGCTTTCAATGGTGAACATCACTATGTTGATCATATCTACTATATGATTCACGTTCGACCTTTCGGTCTCAGTGTTCCGAGGCCATATCTGCATATGCTAGGCTCGTCAAGTTTAACCCGAGTATTCTGCGTGTGCAAAACTGGTTTGCACCCGTTGTATGTGAACGTAGAGCTTATCACACCCGATCATCACGTGGTGTCTCGGCACGACGAACTGTAGCAATGGTGCATACTCAGGGAGAACACTTATAACTTAAAATTTAGTAAGGGATGATCCTGTAGTGCTACCACCGTACTAAGCAAAATAAGATGCATAAAAGATAAACATCACATGCAATCAAAATATGTGACATGATATGGCCATCATCATCATGTGCTTATGATCTCCATCACCGAAGCATCGTCATGATCTCCATCATCACCGGCGCGACACCTTGATCTCCATCGTAGCATCGTTGTCGTCTCGCCAACTATTGTTACTACGACTATCGCTACCGCTTAGTGATAAAGTAAAACAATTACATGGCGATTGCATTGCATACAATAAAGCGACAACCATATGGCTCCTCCCAGTTGCCGATAACTTTGTTACAAAACATGATCATCTCATACAACAATTTATATAACATCATGACTTGACCATATCACATCACAGCAAGCCCTTCAAAAACAAGTTAGACGTCATCTACTTTGTTGTCGCAAATTTTACGTGGCTACTACGGGCTTCTAGCAAGAACCGTTCTTACCTAAGCATCAAAACCACAATGATTTTTCGTCAAGTGTGATGTTTTAAACTTCAACAAGGACCGGCCGTAGCCAAACTTGATTCAACTAAAGTTGGAGAAACAGACACCTGCCAGCCACCTATGTGCATAAGCACGTCGGTAGAACCAGTCTCATGAACGCGGTCATCTAATGTCGGTCCGGGCCGCTTCATCCAACAATACCGCCGAATCAATGTAAGACGTTGGTGGTAAGCAGTATGACTATTAGCACCCACAACTCTTTGTGTTCTACTCGTGCATATAACAGCTACGCATAGACCTGGCTCTGATGCCACTGTTGGGGAACGCGGTAATTTGAAAAAAAATCCTACGATCACACAAGATCTATCTAGGTGATGCTTAGCAACGAGAGGGGAGAGTGTGTCCACGTACCCTCGTAGACCGAAAGCGGAAGCGTTTCAATAACGTGGTTGATGTAGTCGAACTTCTTCATGATCCAACCGATCAGGTACTGAACGTACGACACCTCCGCGTTCAGCACACGTTCAGCTCGATGATGTCCCTCGTGCTCTTGATCCAGTTGAGGACAAGGGTGAGTTCCATTAGCACGACGGTGTGGCGACGGTGATGATGATGCTACTAGCGCAGGGCTTCGCCTAAGCACTATGATGGTATGATCGAGGTGTGTAACTGTTAAGGGGGGCACCACACACGGTTAAGAGAAACTTGTATGTTCTAGGGTGCCCCCTACCCTCATAGATAAAGGAGGAAGGGGGGAGGCCGGTCAACCCCTAGGGCGCGCCCCAAGTGGGGACTCCTACTAGGACTACTAGTCCTAGTAGGATTCCACCAAGAGGGAGAGAGGGGGAAGGAAGGAGAGGGAGAGGGAGTAGGAAAGGGGGGCGCCGCCCCCCTTCCCTAGTCCAATTCGGACCCAAGGGGGAGGGGGAGTGCGGCCTGCCTTGGCCGCCCCTCTCTCTCTCCACCAAGGCCCAATGTGGCCCATTAGTTCCCTGGGGGGTTCCGGTAACCCCTCCGGCACTCCGGTTTTACCCGAAACTTCCCAGAACTCTTCCGGTGTCCGAATTGTTAGGGAACGTAGTAATAATTCAAAAAATTTCTACGTGTCACCAAGATCAATCTAGGAGATACTAGCAACGAGAGAGAGAGGGAGTGGATCTTCATACCCTTGAACATCGCTAAGCGGAAGCGTTACTAGAACGCGGTTGATGGAGTCGTACTCGCGGCGATTCAAATTGCCGAAGATCCGATCTAGCGCCGAACGGACGACGCCTCCACGTTCAACACACGTACAGCCCGGGGACATCTCCTCCTTCTTGATCCAGCAAGAGGAGAGGAGAAGTTGAGGGAGAGCTCCGGCAGCACGACGGCGTGGTGGTGGAGCTTGTGGTATTCCTGCAGGCCTTCGCCAAGCACTCCGGAGGAGGAGGAAGAGTTGGAGGAGGAAGGGGCTGCACCAGGGAAGGGGGTGCGGCTGCCCTCTCTCTCCCTCACTATATATAGGGGAAGGGGGGAGGAGGAAGCACCCTAGGGTTTCCCTTAGTGGGCTGATGTGCCCCTCCCCTTGGCCCATAAGGCCCCCAACGCTTGCCGGGGCCTCCGAAACCCCTTTTGGACAGGCTGGTCATCACCTGGTACCCCCGGAACAATTCCGGACTCCAATACCCTTCATCCAATATATTGATCTTCACCTCCGGACCATTCTGGAGTTCCTCGTCATGTCCGAGATCTCATCCAGGACTCCAAACAACCTTCGATAACCACATTTCCCATAACAGCTCTAGCGTCACCGAACCTTAAGTGTGTAGACCCTACGGGTTCGAGAACCATGCAGACATGACCGAGACACCTCTCGGCCAATAACCAATAGCGGGATCTGGATACCCATATTGGCTCCCAGATGTTCCATGATGATCTCATCAGATGAACCACGATGTCGGGGATTCAATAAATCCCGTATACAATTCCCTTTGTCTATCGGTATGTTACTTGCCCGAAATTCGATCGTCGGTATCCCCATACCTCGTTCAATCTCGTTACCGGCAAGTCTCTTTACTCGTTCCGTAATGCATGATCCTGTGACTAACTCCTTAGTCACACTGAGCTCATTACGATGATGCATTACCGAGTGGGCCCAGAGATACCTCTCCGTCATACGGAGTGACAAATCCCAGTCTCGATTCGTGCCAACTCAACAGACACTTTCGGAGCTACCTGTAGTGCACCTTTATAGCCACCCAGTTATGTTGTGACGTTTGTTACACCCAAAGCATTCCTACGGTATCTGGAAGTTGCACAATCTCATGGTCTAAGGAAATGATACTTGACATTAGAAAATCTCTAGCAAACGAACTACACGATCTTGTGCTATGCTTAGGATTGGGTCTTGTCCATCACATCATTCTCCTAATGATGTGATCCCGTTATCAATGACATCAAGTGTCCATGGTCAGGAAACCATAACCATCTATTGATCAATGAGCTAGTCAACTAGAGGCTCACTGGGGACATGTTGTGGTCTATGTATTCACACATGCATTATGGTTTCCAGTTAATACAATTATAGGATGAACAATAGACAATTATCATGAACAAGGAAATATAATAATAACCATTTTATTATTGCCTCTAGGGCATATTTTCAACAGTCTCCCACTTGCACTAGAGTCAATAATCTAGTTCACATCACTATGTGATTGTAATGAATCCAACACCCATGGGGTTTGATCATATCTTGCTTGTGAGAGAGGTTATTAGTCAACGGGTCTGAACCTTTCAGATCCATGTGTGCTTTACAAATCTCTATGTCATCTTGTAGATGCAACTACCACGCGCTATTTGGAGATATTCCAAATAACTCCTCTACTATACGAATCCGGTTTTACTACTTAGAGTCATCCGGATTAGTGTCAAAGTTTGCAACTATGTAACCCTTTACGACAAACTCTTTTACCAGCTCCATAATCGAGAAAATTTCCTTAGTCCACTAGTTACTAAGGAAAAGTTTGGCCATTGTCATGTGATCCATACCTGGATCACTCTTGTACCCCTTGACTGACTCATGGCAAGGCACACTTCAGGTGCGGTACACAACATAGCATACTGTAGAGCCTACGTCTAAACCATAGGGGACAACCTTCATCCTTTCTCTCTCTTCTGCCATGGTCAGGTCTTGAGTCTTACTCAATACTCACACCTTATAACACAGCCAAGAACTCCTTCTTTGCCGATCTATTTTGAACTCCTTCAAAATCTTGTCACGGTATGTATTCATTTGAAAGTACTATTAAGCGTTTTGATCTATCCTTATAGATCTTGATGTTCAATGTTCAAGTAGCTTAATACAGGTTTTCCATTGAAAAACACTTTTCAAACAACCCTATATGCTTTCTAGAAATTCTACATCATTTCCGATCAACAATATGTTAACAACCTATACTCATCAGAAATTCTATAGTGCTCCCACTCACTTCTTTGGAAATACAAGTTTCTCATAAACTTTGTATAAACCCAAAATCTTTGATCATCTCATCAAAGCGTATATTCCAACTCCGAGATGCTTACACCAGTCCTTAGAAGGATTGCTGGAGCTTTGCATACTTGTTAGCATCTTATAGGATTGACAAAACCTTCTGGTTGTATCATATACAACCTTCACTACTAGAATCTGGCAATTTGCCGTCTGCCACCTCTTTGCCGTCCGCCAGCTGACGGCAAAGAGGCTCTTTCCCGTCTGCTTCCACAAAGGGACGGCAAAGAAAGGGCTGATGGCAAAAAGGCTATTTGCCGTCAGCTATTTCTTTGTCGTCAGCCAGCAGACGGCAAAGAGCTGGAAGGCAGATGTCAAAGGGCCAGGTGGGCCCCACAGGGCACGGTGTGGCTAGGTCAGGTTCTTTGACGTCCGCCAACGGACGACAAAGAGGAGACGTAGGCCAGCCCTAAACGACCGTCCTCTTTGCCGTCTGCTAGCATACGGCAAAGAAGGCACACTTAACGGGCTGAGTCGTCTCCCCTCTCTCTTTCTCTGTCTCCCTCCCATGCGCCCGCCTCTCTCCTTCCCTCCCGCTGTTGCCGTCGTCCAGCCCTCCCCCCCCCCCCCCGCAAAGAGGAACCCCACCGCACCTCGTTGCCCTGCCGCCCTGCTGCGCCCCATCGTCGGAGAGGCCAGCGCCGGGTGATATGTCTCCAACGTATCTAATTTTCCAAACACTTTTGCCCTTGTTTTGGACTCTAACTTGCATGATTTGTATGAAACTAACTCGGACTGACACTGTTTTCAACAGAACTACCATCATATTGTTTTATGTGTAGAAAAGAAAAGTTCTTGGAATGTCTTGGAAATCCACGGAGGCACTTTTTGGAATTAATAAGAATTTTTGGTGAAAGAATCAATGCTAGGGGGCCCACAGGCTGTCCACGAGATAGGGGGGCGCCCCCCCTAGGGCGCGGCCTCCTATCTCGTGGGCCCCCTGGACCTCCACCGACCTCAACTCTAACTCCATATATTCCGTCTCGGGGAGAAAAAAATCAGAGAGAAAGTTTCATCGCGTTTTACGACACGGAGCGACTGCCAAGCCCTAATCCTCCATCACCAATTTCATGATGCTCACCGCCGTGCGTGAGTAATTCCATCGTAGGCTTGCTGGACGGTGATGGGTTGGATGAGATTTACCATGTAATCAAGTTAGTTTTGTTAGGGTTTGATCCCTAGTATCCACTATGTTCTGAGATTGATGTTGCTATGACTTTGCTATGCTTAATGCTTGCCACTAGGGCCCGAGTGCCATGATTTCAGATCTGAACCTATTATGTTTTCATGAATTTATGTGTGTTCTTGATCCTATATTGCAAGTCTATAGTCACCTATTACGTGTTATGATCTGACAACCCCGAAGTGACCATAATCGGGATACTTCTCGGTGATGATCGTAGTTTCAGGAGTTCCTGTATTCACTATGTGCTAATGCTTTGTTCCAGTTCTCTATTAAAAGGAGGCCTTAATATCCCTTAGTTTCCGTAAGGACCCCGCTGCAACGGGAGGGTAGGACAAAAGACATCATACAAGTTCTTTTCCATAAGCACGTATGACTATTTACGGAATACATGCCTACATTACATTGATGAACTCTAGCTAGTTCGGTGTCACCCTATGTTATAGCTATTACATGAGGAATCGCATCTGGCATAATTATCCATCACTGATCCATTGCCTACGAGCTTTTCACACATTGTTCTTCACTTATTTACTTTTCCGTTGCTACTGTTACAACTACTACAAAAACCCAAAAACATTTATCTTTACTGTTGCTACTGTTACCATTATTATCATACCACTTTTGCTACTAAACACTTTGCTGCAGATACTAAGTTATCCAGGTGTGGTTGAATTGAAAACTCAACTGCTAATACTCAAGAATATTCTTTGGCTCCCCTTGTGTCGAATCAATAAATTTGGGTTGAATACTCTACCCTGGAAAGTATCGTGATCCCCTATACTTGTGGGTTATCAAGACTAATTTCTGGCACTGTTTCCGGGGAGCATAGCTCTATTCTCTGAGTCACTTGGGATTTATATCTATTGATCACTATGAAGAACTTGAAAGACGCTAAGACCAAGATTTTGCCCTCAACTACGAGGGGAGGTAAGGAACTGCCATCTAGCTCTGCACTAGATTCTCCTTCCGTTATTAGTGGGCTTGCGACACCTAAACCTGCTACTGCTATGAATTCTTATATGCCGTATGTTATTGATGATGCCACTTCTGCTATGCATGATGAAACTACTTCTGTTCATGATACTACTTTGCCATTAGGTGAATTTCTTGATGAACAACTTGCTAGAGTTAGGGGGAATGAAAATATTGAAGATGCTATTGATGATGAACGTTCCCCCAATGATTATGTATTACCTGTTGTTCCTAAGGGTTATGTTATGAATGAAGAAGCTGCTATGGAAATTCTTGCTTGCAATGATAGATCTAATCTTAAGAAATTATTAGCTAAATGGAAGTAGCAGTCTCTTAATGCTAGAATGAAACCCGATCCTGCTTTTGCTACTTCACCTATGTGTGTTACTGATAAGGATTATGAATTCTCTGTTGATCCTGATATTATTACTTTAGTTGAATCTGGTCCTTTTTATGGCCTTGAAACTAAAACTGTTGTGGCGCATCTTACCAAGTTGAAGATATTGCTACCCTATTTACTCATGATGAGAAGTCTCGCTATTTATATATCCTTAAAATATTTCCGTTCTCAAGGGCGATGCTAAGACTTGGTGCAATTCTCTTGCTCCTGGTTGTGTGCGTAGTCCCCAGGATATGATTTATTACTTCTCTGCTAAATATTTCCCTGCTCATAAGAAACAAGCTGCCTTGCGGGAAATATATGATTTTGTGCAAATCAAAGAAGAGAGTCTCCCACAAGCTTGGGGTAGGCTTCTCCGGTTACTTAATGCTTTGCCTAATCATCCTCTTAAGAAAAATGAAATACTTGATATATTTTATAATGGACTAACTGATGCTTCCAAGGACCACTTGGATAGTTGTGCTGGTTGTGTTTTCAGGGAAAGAACAGTCGACGAAGCTGAAATATTATTGAATAATATGTTGACTAATGAAAATAATTGGACTCTTCCTGAGCCAGTTCCTGAAGTAATTCCTGAACCAATTGAGCCAACTCCTGAGCCTATTCCTAAACCCACTCCGAAGAAGAGAGGTGTTTTATTTCTCAGTCCTAAAGATATGCAAGAGGCAAAGAAATCAATGAAAGAAAAAGGTATTAAAGCTGAAGATGTTAAGAATTTACCACCTATTGAAGAAATACATGGTCTTAATTTACCGCCTGAAGAACCACATTGTCTTGATAACCCGACACAGGTAGTAAAGGTAAATTCTCTCTGTAGGTATGATAAAGTTGAAATACCCTCTACTAAATTTCATAGCCCATGCTTAGATGAATTTGATGACTTTATGGCTAGACAAGAAAGTTTTAATGCTTATGTTGGTAGAGATTAAAGAATAATGCTTTCGAGATAGGACGCGTAGGTGATAATCTGGCTAGAGTTAAAGATGAACTTCACCGCGTTAGAAAATATGCTTCTATGGTTGCTACTCAAGCTAAGAAAGTACTCAAAGCTCAAAATGATCTGCTTGATGAATTAAATAATAAAAATGACTTTGCTGTTAGAGTGGCTACTAGAACTGGTAGAATGACTCAGGAACCTTTGTATCCTGAAGGCCATCCTAAGAGAATCGAGTAAGATTCTCAGAGAAATAATTTAGAAGCACCTAGTTCTTCTAAAAAGAAGAAAAAGAAAAATGATAGGACTTTGCATGCTTCTAGTGAACCTACTGTAGACACACCTGAGAATCCCAATGATATTTCTATTTCTGATGCTGAAACACAATCAGGTGATGAACATGAACCTAGTGATAATGTTAATGATAATGTTCATGTTGATGCTCAACCTAGCAAAGATAATGATGTAGAGATTGAACCTGCTATTGATCTTGATAACCCACAATCAAAGAATCAACGTTATGATAAGAGAGATTTTGTTGCTAGGAAGCACGGTAAAGAAAGAGAACCATGGGTTCAGAAACCCATGCCCTTTCCTCCTAAACCATCCAAGTCAAAGGATGATGAGGATTTTGAGCGCTTTGCTGAAATGATTAGACCTATTTTCTTACGTATGCTCTTAACTGATATGCTTAAAGTAAACCCTTATGCTAAGTATATGAAGGATATCATCACAAATAAAAGAAAGATACCGGAAGCTGAAATTTCCACCATGCTTGCTAATTACACTTTTAAGGGTGGAATACCAAAGAAACTTGGAGATCCGGGTGTTCCAACTATACCATGCTCCATTAAAAGAAATTATGTTAGAACTGCTTTATGTGATCTTGGAGCCGGTGTTAGTGTTATGCCTCTCTCTTTATATCGTAGACTTGAATTGAATAAGTTGACACCTACTGAAATATCTTTGCAAATGGCCGATAAATCAACTGCTATACCTGTCGGTATTTGTGAGGATGTGCCTGTTGTGGTTGCAAATGTCACTATCTTAACAGACTTTGTTATTCTTGATATTCCCGAGGACGATAGTATGTCTATTATCCTTGGTAGACCTTTTCTTAATACTGCAGGGGCTGTTACTGATTGCAACAAAGGCAATGTCACTTTTCATGTTAATGGCAATGAGCATACGGTACACTTTTCGGGGAAACAATCTCAAGTTCATAGCATCAATTCTATTGAAAATGTTCCACCTATCATTTTTGGAGGTTTAGAATTTCCTCTCCCTACTGTCAAGAAAAAGTATGATATTCTTATTGTTGGGGATTTTCATATCCCCGTTGAGGTAACTTAGTGTCATTCGAAATTTCTCCGGTTCATGTTGTTCGGAATGAGTTTGTTAACAAGACTTGATCAACCTTGTTAGTGAGTTCATTTTGATGATCACGAGATGGATGAAACTAGAAGGCACAACCTTCTGTACCCTCCTTTTACTTTCTGTTATTTAGAATGAATAACGCAAAATAGTATTATCTGTTTGTTTTCTGAATTATCCGTGCATTAAAAAATAGTCCAAAAATAAAAGTGCTCCAAATGCCCTGCAAATTTAGTATGATTTTTTCTGGAATATTTGAGGATTTTAGGCACTGAAAACACTCCAGGAGGGGCAAGCACCAGGGCACAAGAGAGGAGTGCGCCCCCCCCCCCCCTATAGGGCGTGCCCCCTGTCTCGTGGGCCCCTGGTGGCTCCCCTCCACTTATGCCAGCACCCACACACTTCATCTTCTACCCAAAAAAATCCCCATCCAACTCAAGCACGAGTTCTAGCTCGTTTTGCTGCGATTTTCGATCTCTCAGCTCAAAGCTCCATTCACAAACCTGCTTTGGGAGATTGTTGCTTGGTATGTGACTCCTCCATTGGTCCAATTAGTTTTTGTTCTAGTGCTTTATTCATTGCAAATTTTTGCTGCATAGGTGACCATGTTCTTGAGCTTGCATGTTAAATTTTTGAGGTCCCAAGCAAATCCAATGCATGATATAGGCTCTAGGCACTTGTAGGAGTAGTTGCTATCAATCTTGTTTAATTTTATTCATTTTTATTTTGAAGTTACTAAATTTCAGAAATTTTCAGAAAAAGAAATATGTTTAGAAGAATGTACCAAGGAGGTTCCTCGGCAAAGAAAGGGCCAAGAATTGCTATACGTGAACAATATATTAATTTGCCAAGGGACACAAATGTACGGGCTTGTGAGTGGCCATCCGATGATTTTATGGTCGAAGCAGGCTTCAAGGAGGAATTTGACGCATATGTGCGTAATGCAGAGCTGGATGACTTCTTACAAGATAAGTGTCCTCAATATTATCGATTGACCGATACCTTTGTGCGGAGGTTCGAATATATTTTTGCGCGTAATTCTCCTAGTGTCATGTTTGATATTTATGATACATCTTATACCATGGATTTAGAGGATTTCACAACTGCTTGCAAACTCCCGCAGTGGGGTAATATTAATGATCCTCCCAAATCTGAATTTAGAGATTTTCTTGCTAATATTACTGTGGGAGAATCTAGGGACGTAGGACAAGCTACCATAGGGAGCATTCATTTTCCTGCTATACGTTACTTTGCTCTCTTTATTGGTAGATGCATTAACGGTAAGGAAGAGGTATGTCACATGTGTGCCCATGATCTTTGTGTCCTCAAGAGTGCTGTGTCAGGTTATAAAGGTTATAACTTGGGGGCAATAGTTGCACGTAGGTTGCAGAATAATAGTAGAAGGGGAGATTTCTTTGGAGGAATTTATGCAACCCGTGTGGCTAATTTTCTTAATATAGCTCCATGAGAGGGGGATATGATTGTACCTCCTATTTATTTGGATAAAGAAGCTATGTTTGATCATCATTTTCTTGAGAGGAATGAACAATTCCTCCATTATCGACTAATCTATGACAGACGCAACATCGTCCCTGTTACTCTTCCTGCTCCCTACCTTTTTGATTATCAGGCAAAAGGAAGATATGTTGTCACTAGGGAAGAAGCAACTGAATATGAGAGGAGAATGGAGGCAGCTCACCAACATGCTGCTGCTCAGGAGGCGGTCGCCTCTGCATCTCAGTACTACCCCAGTTTCACTTATGGATATCAGCTAGGCGGTCCTTGGTACTAAACCAACCTAGGCCAAAAGCCTAAGCTTGGGGGAGTACGTATTTCTCACCGACTTTACATTCTTGTTCACACACTAGTCGTCGGTGCTCATACTCTTTCATTGTATTATCCATGTTAGTTTAAATTTCTTTTTCTAGTTTTCTTCTTGTGTGTTTGATAAACCTTGAGAAAAACCAAAAAAATAGTTAGTTTAATTTTGTTGCCTGTAGTAGGAATTAAAATGAAAACCCAAAAAGATTTCTCGTTCTTCTTTTACTTGTTGGCAGATTTCCCGTGTAAATAGCATTATTTTCTTTTCTTTCTTTTGGGGGTCGAGAAGACCATATTGAAAATACTTAGTGGCTCTTATATGCATGATTGGTTATTTAATTTAGAGCCCATATTACTTGTATTCTCTCTTGAGTTGAATGCTTGCAGATTCCAGCTTAGTCCAATGCACGTGCACTCTTATTATTATACACATCGTTCGGTCATGCGAGTGAAAGGCAATAATGACGATATATGATGGACTTATTGGGATGAGAAAAGCTGGTATGAACTCGACCTCTCTTGTTTTTGTAAATATGATGATCCATAGTTCCTGCGTCAGCTATTATGAAGTAAACATATTTGCAATGACATTTAGAGATTATAGTTACTTGTGCCATGCTTGATTAGCTATGAGTTATAATGGTTTACCTTGCGTGCCAACATGCTATTAGAATGATTATGACGTGGTATGATGGGATGGTATCCTCCTTTGAATGTATTAAGTGACTCGACTTGGCACATGTTCACGCATGTAGTTGAATCAAATCAACATAGCCTTAACGATATTTATGTTCATGGTGGATTATATCCTACTCATGCTTGTACTCGGTGTGAATAATTTTAATGCATGCCTACGACTGTTGTCGCTCTCTCAGTTGGTCGCTTCCCAGTCTTTTGCTAGCCTTCACCTGTACTAAGCGGGAATATTGCTTGTGCATCCAAACTCCTTAAACCCCAAAGTTGTTCCATATGAGTCCACTATACCTACCTATATGCGGTATTTACCTGCCATTCCAAGTAAATTTATATGTGCCAAACTCCAAACCTTCAAATAAAATTCTGTTTTGTATGCTCGAGCAGCTCATGTTACAACTAGGGCTGCCTACATCTTCCATGCTAGGTGGGTTATTCTCACGAGGAGTGGACTCCGCTCCTCATTCACGAGAAAGGGTCGGTAACCGGGATGCCTAGTCCCATGATCCAAAAGGATCAAAGCAAATCAAAATAATTAAACAAAACTCCCCCAGGGCTGTTGTATGTTGGAGGCACTCGTTGTTTCGAGCAAGCCATGGATTGATGCTTGTTGGTGGTTGGGGGAGTATAAACCTTTACCATTCTGTTTGGGAACTGCCTATAATGCATGTAGTATGGAAGATACAACCATCTCATAGTTGTTGCGTTGACAGTGAAAGTATGCCGCTCAAAATGTTATTCAATCTCTATTTTAAAATCGAGCTCTGGCACCTCTACAAATCCCTTCTTCCCTCTGTGAAGGGCCTATCTATTTACTTTTATGTTGAGTCATCACCCTTCTTATTAAAAGCACCCGCTGGAGAGCACACTGTCATTTGCATTCATTACTATTGGTTTATATTGGGTATGACTTGACTGGATCTCTTTTACCATGAATTACAATGTTTAGTCAGTCCTTGATCTTTAAAGGTGCTTTGCATTTATGTTTTGTGGTCTCAGAAAGGGCTAGCGAGATACCATTTTTTAAATCATGTTATAATTATTTTGTGAAAGTGTTTTCATCCGAGTTTTATTATTATGGCTCGCTAGCTGATTATGCTATTGATATGAGTGATTGTGAGAGCTAAGTGTCATTGTGAGTATGGTTAGTACATAATATTTGCTGAAACTTGAATGCTGGCTTTTCATGTTTACAACAACAAGAGCAAACAGAGTTTGTAAAAGTTTTTCTTTATCACTTTCAGTTTATCAACTGAATTGCTTGAGGACAAGCAAAGGTTTAAGCTTGGGGGAGTTGATACGTCTCCAACGTATCTACGTTTCCAAACACTTTTGCCCTTGTTTTGGACTCTAACTTGCATGATTTGAATGAAACTAACCCGGACTGACGTTGTTTTCAGTAGAACTACCATGATGTTGTTTTATGTGTAGAAAAGAAAAGTTCTCGGAATGTCCTGGAAATCCACGGAGGCACTTTTTGGAATTAATAAGAATTTTCGGCGAAAGAATCAATGCCAGGGGGCCCACAGGCTGTCCACGAGACAGGGGGCACCCCCCCTAAGGTGCGGCTCCCTATCCCGTGGGCCCCCTGGACCTCCACCGACCTCAACTCCAACTCCATATATTCCGTCTCGGGGAGAAAAAAAACAGAGAGAAAGTTTCATCGCGTTTTACGACACGAAGTGACCGCCAACCCCTAATCTTCTCGGGAGGGCTGATCTGGAGTCCGTTCGGGGCTCCAGAGAGGGGGATTCGTCGCTGTCGACATCATCAACCATCCTCCATCACTAATTTCATGATGCTCACCATCGTGCGTGAGTAATTCCATCGTAGGCTTGCTGGACGGTGATGGGTTGGATGAGATTTACCATGTAATCAAGTTAGTTTTGTTAGGGTTTGATCCCTAGTATCCACTATGTTCTGAGATTGATGTTGCTATGACTTTGCTATGCTTAATGCTTGTCACTAGGGCCCGAGTGCCATGATTTCAGATCTGAACCTATTATGTTTTCATGAATATATGTGTGTTCTTGATCCTATCTTGCAAGTCTATAGTCACCTATTATGTGTTATGATCCGACAACCCTGAAGTGACAATAATCGGGATTCTTCTCGGTGATGACCGTAGTTTGAGGAGTTCATGTATTCACTATGTGCTAGTGCTTTGTTCCGGTTCTCTATTAAAAGGAGGCCTTAATATCCCTTAGTTTCCGTAAGGACCCCGCTGCAATGGGAGGGTAGGACAAAAGACGTCATACAAGTTCTTTTCCATAAGCACGTATGACTATTTATGGAATACATGCCTACATTACATTGATGAACTGGAGCTAGTTCTGTGTCACCCTATGTTATAGCTATTACATGAGGAATCGCATCCGGCATAATTATCCATCACTGGTCCATTGCCTACGAGCTTTTCACACATTGTTCTTTGCTTATTTACTTTTCCGTTGCTACTGTTACAACTACTACAAAAACCCAAAAACATTTATCTTTACTGTGACATGATCGAACCAAAGCTAGCTGATACCAAATTGTTATGGCGCTGCTAGAAGGAGAGCGCGAGAGGGCCGGCCGGGGGCCTTTTTGCCCACGGCCGGGCAAGAGGGAAGGGATTTCCTTCTTAATTCTTGCTTGATTAGATTGATACATCTCTTCTCTTTATATAGAGAGGTTTACTTGACTCCCAAGCAAGGCTTACTTGACCCCTAAGCAAGCGAGCATTATCTCTAATTAACCCTAAGACTAACGGGCGCATTAGGCCCATTACGTAATTACCATTATTATCATACCACTTTTGCTACTAAACACTTTGCTGCAGATACTAAGTTATCCATGTGTGGTTGAATTGACAACTCGACTGCTAATACTCAAGAATATTCTTTGGCTCCCCTTGTGTCGAATCAATAAATTTGGGTTGAATACTCTACCCATGAAAGCTATCGCGATCCCCTATACTTGAAGGTTATCACTGGGCTGCCCCGGTGTCGGACCCCTCCCCGCGGCCTTGCGCCGCCCCGCCCCACTGCCGCCCTCCTCCCCGCGACCCCTGCGCCACCCCGCCCCACCGGCCGACCTCGCCCTCCACCGGTGATCCCCTGCATGTTTGTTCTCCCCCCTTTTTAGTTTAGTTTTTTTAGTTTCTTTTAGTTAAGTTTCTATTTTAGTTTTAGTTTTAGTTTTAGTTTTAGTTTTAATTTTAGTTTTAGTTTTATTTTCAGTTTAGTTTTAGTTTTAATTTTAGTTTATTTTAGTTTAGTTTATTTTAGATTAGTTTTAGTTTTAGTTTAGAAGAAGAAGAGGAGTAGAAGGAGGAGGAGGAGGGAGAAAGAAGAAGAAAGAAGAAGAAGAAGAAGAAGAAGAAGAAGACCCTAAATAGCAAGTATCGTCGGTGCGAGATACATGTGGCAGTCGGTGTCGAACACTACATCCACGTCCCACAAGTCACGCCAACATCCTGCGTCCCAAAGCAACTGTTCTCGGTGTCGATGGCGGTCAAACACCATCGCGAATTTGTCTGGCAGCCTCTGCGATGACAATTAAAAGGCAAGTGTTGAAACTTGAAACACCCAAACTACCTCAAGTCGGTTTGGTTGTTTGAAATTTCAAAACTTGGCTTTAATCCTCATCGCAGAGGCTGCCGCACAAATTCGCGATGGTCTTCGACCGTCATCGGCCACCAGAACTATCGTTGCGAGACGTCGGGCACCGGCTTCACTTGTGGGATGTGGATCTAGTGTTCAACGCCAAGCGCCACATGTATCTCGCACCGATGATACTTGCTATTTAGGGTTAATTAGGGGGTTAATTAGGGGGTTAATTAGGGGGTTAATTAGGGGGTTCCTCGGTGCCGATGGTACCCTAAATAGTAAGTATTGTCAGTGCGAGGTACATGTGGCCATCGGTGTCGAATACTACATCTACGTCCCACAAGTGACACAGGGGTCCTACGTCCAGCAGCAACAGTTCTCGATGTCAATGGCGGTCGAACACCATTGCAAATTTGTCTGGTAGCCTCAGAGATGACGATTTAAAGCTAAGTGTTGAAACTTGAAACACCCAAACTAACTCAAGTCGGTTTGGTTGTTTCAAAATTTCAAAACTTGGATTTAATCCTCATCGCAGAGGCCGCCAGTCAAATGCCCCAAGGTGTTCGGCCGTCATCGGCCACCAGAACTATTGTTGCGGGACGCCGGGCGCCGGCTTCACTTGTGGGATGTGGATGTAGTGTTCAACGCCAACGGCCTCATGTACCTTGCACCCATCGTAGTTGCTTTTTAGTTTACCCCGGGACGAGCGGGTTAGAGGGTTCCTCAGTGTCGATGGTACTGTAAATAGCAAATATCATCAGTGTGCGGTACATGTGGCCATCGGTGTCGAATACTTGCTATGTTACTCATCTTTCGATTTAAATATGCAGTTATTTCGTTGTTGCGAGGGTCTAGTGTTTGACTAGTTCCGCCCCTGCGTTCGTTGGTGACCACAAATGACATCTCCTCCCCCCCCTTCATTTGCTCTGTTTCGGTCTTCGTGCCGATGAAACTTGCTAGATATAGGTGTCAATCATCAGTATGCATAACCACTATGTGTCTCCCGTTCGAAAGGGTTACATCTATAAATATGCATGCATTTGCATACTTATAATCGTGATTCTTTTGAATTGTCCAACGTTATCCATGGATAGCCCGAGTATGTGTAGATTGGGTTCGTTTTCCCATATGCTCAGCTCCGGATCCGATGCAAAATTTCGTCAGTGCCTCCCAGTTGTTCTCTGGATACACATCATCTCTGCTTATTCTCGATACGTGTATCAGGAGAATAGCGGGGAGGTGCTGTCAAAATTTTGCGTTGGATCCGGAGCAGAGCATGGGAAAACGAACCCAATCTACACATACTCGGGTGGGATTAGGACCTATCCTTACCTATTAGCGTGTAGGTTGCATGGACGTAATAAAACTAACAAACTCCATTAACTCATGGATATGGTTTGCCTAATTATGTATATACTTCTTGTGTGTCTAGTAGGAAGTCAATATGAGTGATCGTGCGTGGATGTACACCGGTTACACTAGTCAGTATGTTTGGACCGAGGAATGGTTAACAAAAACTAAAGGGTTTGTTAGAGCCGCATTTGCAAATGGCCAGAAATTTAGCTGGTGCCCCTGTGTCCGGTGCGACAACTATAATCAGAGGGACGAGCTTCAAATGAGTAAACACCTGCAGAAGTTTGGTTTTACACCTGGTTACACGGTCTGGACATTACATGGCGAGTCTGCCCAACGTGCCAGAGCATGGTACCGGTACCGCAGACATGGTGCGAGACTTTGACGATGCTCGGGACTCGGACGAGGAGATGGAGGAATCTGTAAAGGCCTTCACTGAAATGTTGGAGTCCTCAAAACGTCCTCTCCACGAGCACACTGAGCTTTGTCAGCTGGATGCCATATCACAAATAATGGCTTTGAAGGCTCAATTCAACTTGGACAGAGAATGCTACGACGCGATGATGACAGTTTTCGGACGATTTCTGCCCAAAGCCCATGTGCTACCTCCAAACCTGTACCAGTCAGACAAAATCCTCCGTGCTCTTAAGATGCCCTATGAGAAGATACATGCCTGTGAGAAAGGATGTGTCTTATTTATGCTTCAGTATGAGGACTTGAACTATTGTCCCATTTGCAATTCTTCCAGGTATGTTGTGGTAAACAACGGTATGGGTGAGAAGACGCAGACCAAACTACCCATTAATGTTCTTCGGTATATGCCAATCATACCAATACTTCAACATCTTTCCATGGTTGAAGAGACGGCCAGACATATGACACGGCACAAAACGGGCAAAAGAACCGAACTAGATGAAGATGGAAATGTGATTATGGTGCACACATCGGATGTGAAGCGTGGAAGCGCTTCGATGCATTACATAAGGAAAAAATGGCAGATCCAAGGCATCCTCAAGTCGCCGTTAGTACAGATGGGTTCAGTGTGTTTGGTCATATGGCAGCCCCATACAGCTGTTCGCCCGTGTTTGTCATTCCACTCAATCCCCCCCCCCCCCCGGGCAGATTATGCAAAGAAAGAACATTTTCCTGACGTTGATAATTCCAGGGCCCAACTATCTAGGGAAGAATATGAATGTGTACATGCAGCCGCTTAAGGACGAATTGCAAGAAGCTTGGGTTAATGGGTTCAAGACCTATGACGCCTTTAGCAAACAGAACTTCATAATGCGTGCCTGGTACATGTACTCGACGCATGACTTGCCGGCGTATGCGCTATTCGTTGGTTGGTGTGTGCATGGAAGGTTCCCGTGCCCCACATGCAAGGGAGCTCTTGAGTTTCATTGGCTGACGGCGGGGCGCAAGTATAGTTGCTTCGACTTGCATAGACAGTTTCTAGATCCTCGCCATAAGTTCAGGAAAGACAAGAAGAACTTCATGAAAGGTAGAGTTGTCAAACACTCTGCACCACCTACATTGACAGGCCAACAGACCCTAGATCAGATAAACGCTCTCGAGCCAGATCCAGAGCGTCCAGGGTATTTCAAGGGGTATAATAAGGAACACGCATGGACTCACAAGACATGCTTCTGGGATCTGCCTTACTTCAAAGACCTCCTTTGCCCACACTACATCGACGTGATGCACACTAAAAAGAATATCGCCGAAGCCATTTTTGGTACATTGTTTGGCATAAAGGGGAAGTTAAAAGATAATACTAAGGCTAGAGATGATCTAGAGGAGCTCTGTGATAGACCGTTACAAAACATGCAAGAACCGAAAGGAAAGCGGAATTGGAAGAAGCCAAAGGCATGGTTCAATCTTGGAAGGCCATCTATGAAGGAAATTCTTTTGTGGGTGAAAATGTAGTTGATGTTCCTCGATGGGTATGCAACAAATCTAAATACGAGAGAGAGTCTTGAGAAATTGAAAATATTTGGTCTAAAAAGTCATGATTGGCACATATGGATAGAGCGGATAATGCCGGTGATGTTGCGTGGCTTCATCCCTGAGGATGAATGGCTAGTACTAGCAGAGCTGAGCTATTTCTTCCGTGCTATTTGTGCAAAAGAACTATCGCCTGGCCTCCTAGAAGAAATGGAACAGTTGGCACTGGAGTTGATCTGCAAGTTAGAGATGATCTTTCCGCCAAGCTTCTATAACCCAATGCAACACTTGATTTTGCATCTCCCGACCGAGGCACGATTGGGGGGGTGTGCAAAATCGTTGGTGCTACTCAACTGAGAGGATGCAGAAGACGCTTCGAGCAAAATGTAAAAATAAACGTAGAATAGAAGCATCGATGGCCGAGGCATTCATCATTGAGGAGGCGTCAAACTTCGTGACAACACACTACGAAGCCAAAAATCGTATTTGCATAATCTGAAGCCTCGGTACAATGCCGATGAGCCTACAAAGGGTCAATCCAACCTCAGCCTATTCAAAGGGAATCTCGCACCATCTAGTGCTTGGAAACCAGTATCGTTGGATGTTGAAGAATGGCAGACCATTTCACTGTGTCTCTTTAACAACCTAACAGAAGTGCGGCCATACATCGAGTAAGATCTCGTTACATTGTTTCGCAACTTCTAATTTCTTTGAACTGCTCTTATTCCTGGATATTTGATGCAGTCGATACGTCGCCATATTCTCGTTTGGAGCGGTGATCCGAAAGGATTCCGTCGAAGAGTATGAGCTTCTGGCAAAGCAAGGATGCGAATATCCCGGTTTCATCTCTTGGTTCAACAAAAGGGTAATTTCCATTAGACCATTTCATTTCTTTGGCTAATTTGCGACTAATGAAACAATCCTTTCTTATTAAACTTGTAGGCTAACTCAGAGATTATGGATGCCGAATTGAGACAAGTAGCTAATGGTTTTGACTATAAGGTCCGTTCATTTGACAATTACGACATCAATGGGTATCGCTTTCGTACCTATGGCAAAGAGTTATCTATGGCTGACCGGAAGTCTACAAATTGTTGTGTCTCTGCTATCGGCGAAGGAGGTGTCGAGTATTATGGAAGAGTTGAAGCAATTTATGAACTTCAATTCTATGGTGATAACCCACCAAACGTCGTACTCTTCAGATGTTATTGGTTCCAGCCCAGGGAGACTAGAAGGACTCATGAACATATAGGGCTAGTCGAAATCAAACAAAGCACCCATTTGGATGTTCCCGATGTCTATATTACAGCTCAACAGGCAACCCAAGTTTTCTATCTACCGTGGGCCTGTCAAAGTGATCCAAATATCAGTGGTTGGGATGTCGTTTATGAAGTGCCGCCACGTGTTAGACCAGCTCCCCCCAATGAAGAGGATTATGAACGTCATGTTAACCAAGACACATATGACGAAGGAGAATGCTTCCAAGAAACACGTCTTGCCAAAAAAACGTTTCAAGAAACACTCTACTCCACCCGAGAACATTGAAGTAGACAACGATAGTGAATCCGACCCTAAGCTAGAACAAGAAGAGCCAGAAGAAGAAGTTACTGTTGCAGATGACCTATCAATGCTTGAACGATTACGTAAAGGTGGCCTTCCACATGATGATGCATTTATTAATGATGATGATGAGCACGTCATTACCGATAGTGATGATGATGCATTTATTAATGATGATGATGGGCACGTCATTACCGATAGTGATTCTTAGGTATTCAAATTTTTATGTTGTACTTTGTATGATTTATATAGTTGGTATGTATAATTTTCTTACTTTGTATGATTGTTTCTTATACATAGTTCCATGGTCTTGATTTCCGTCCACGTCGGCCCTCGCCCGCTTTATGATTCGGATGTGGTAAATTAGTGACAATTATGGCCATCAAGTTGACATAGAGATATTTTAATCTAGGAGGTATGTGAACTAGAATTTGAAACCGACCCCCTTGTCGAGAAGTTAAATTTAGTTGAAAAAGAAAATGAGTATTTGAAAGAAAAAATTAAAAGAATTGAAGAAGAGAAGATGACATTGGAGTTGTATGTTGCCGATGTCATCGATGATCACAAGATGAATATGAATGCAATGCGCTTGAAGATGGATGCAATGCGCCTGAAGCTTAAGAAGATTAGAAAATATGCCATTGATAATGAGGCTTGGTATCATTATGCCGTTGGATCAATTGTTACCTTAGTTGCGATCTTCATCATATTTGTTGTGATGAGGGTAAGTTTTCTCTAATGTTTTGCTTTACAAATGGATACTTAGCTTATTTTCCTCCTAAATGGCATAATTACCTAAGTTACATAAAAAATGAGCTATACTTAGCTTATTCAGTTCATTTATGACATACTCAGGTCCAAAATGGCATGATAATCTTTGTTACCTCCAAAATGATATAGACTTAGCTTATTTTCCTCGAAAATGACATAATAACCTTACTAAGCTCCAAAATGACCTATTTACCGCTTAGCTCTAAAATGACCTACACTTAGCATTTTTACCTAGCTTAGCAATAAAATGACATTTTTACTTAAGTTAGTTAGAAGAAGAAGAAGATAAAGAAGAGGAGAGGAGAAAAAGAAAGAGAAAAAAAATTTGTTCTTCTTCTTCTTCTTCTTCTTCTTCTTGTTCTTCTTCTTTTTCTTCTTCTTCTTATTCTTATTCTTATTCTTCTTCTTCTTCTTTTTCTTCTTCTTCTTCTAGCTAATCTTCTTCTTCCTCTTCTTCTTCTTCTTACTTTCTTCTTCTAACTTTCTTCTTTCCCTATTTGCAGATTTGCTTTAGATGAGGAAGCTTGCGTCGATGGAGTCTACTCTTCTCTTTATGCTTCCTTTTTGTTTTGATTTTGTAGGATGACCAATGTGAAACTTGCTACCTATATATGCATGTATGGATGAAACCATTGTATGCTTGTTGTTGGATATGTTGGCTAGCTATATAGGTTGCATATGGACTTTTGATTTGCTATGTATATGTGTTAGATGATCATATCCATATGGCAGGGATATGATTTGGTATGTATATGTGTTGGTATGCTTGTCGAAAGTATTTTCATGTGTGTGTGTGTGTGTGTGTGTGTGTGTGTGTGTGTCTGTGAAATTCTGTGAAATTGAATGAATTTAAGAAAAAACAGAAAAAACAAGTGCTGTACAGGATCTTTGCCGTCTGCTAGCGGACGATAAAGCTCTTTGTCGTCCGCTAGCAGACAGCAAAGAGGACACGTGGTAGTCACCTGTGCAAACTGGCAACACTGGCTGCCTATTTGGTCATTTTGCCGTCTGCAAGCAGACGGCAAAGTGATCAAATAGGCCTGGCAAACAGGGCCATCTATGCCGTCTGCTGGCCTACGACATAGCTAGCCACGTGGCAGCATCCCAGTGCTGCCCTAGCTAAGCTCATTGCCATCCGTCAGCGGATGGCAAATAGCTTTGCCTCTTTGTCGTCGGCTGGCGGACGGCAAAGAATGCCATTAACCCCTAACGGCTCTCACCTCACACCACTGTCGTCAGTCGTTGTTGCCGTCTGCTGGCCTCGGATGGCTGACGACACAATCCTTTGCCATCCGTTTTTACGAAGCGGATGGCAAAGAAGGACTTTGCTGGCACGTGTTCAGCCGGACGGTTTGCCGTCTGCTGGCTGACGGCAAAGGCTTTTGCCGCGGACGGCAAAGAAGCTGATTCCAGTAGTACTTTCCTCAAGAAAATTGTCAAGGAAACAATGTTTCAACATCCTATCTGCAAGATTTCATAAATAATGCAGTAACTGCTAATATAATTCTCATAGACTCTTAGCATCACTACAAATGTGAAAGTCTCATCGCAGTCAACTCCTTGAACTTGTCGGAAAACATCTTAACGACAAGTCGAGCTTTCTTAATGGTGATACGTACCATCATTGTCCGTCTTCCTTTTAAAATCCATCTGTACCCAACAGCCTTACGACCATCAAGTAGTTCTTCCAAAGTCTATACTTTGTTTACATACATGGATCCTCTCTCGGATTTTATGGCCTCGAGCCATTCTTCGGAATCCTGGCCCACCATCGCTTCTCCATAGCTCGTAGGTTCATTGTTGTCTAGCAACATGACCTCCAAGACAGGATTACGTACCACTCTGAGGTGGTACGCATCCTTGTCGACCTACGAGGTTTGGTAGTGACTTGATCCAAAGTTTCATGATCACTATCATCAGCTTCCACTTCAACTGGTGTAGGCGCCATAGGAACAACTTCTTGTGCCCTGCTACACACTGGTTAAAGTGATGGTTCAATAACCTCATCAAGTCTCCACCATCCTCCCACTCAATTCTTTTGAGAGAAACTTTTCCTCGAGAAAGGACCCGATTCTAGAAACAATCCCTTTTTCTTCCGAATCTAAGACAGGAGGTATACCCAATTGTTTTGGGGTGTCCTATGAAGATGCATTTATCCGCTTTGGGTTCGAGCTTATCAGCCTGAAACTTTTGCACATAAGCGTCGCAACCCCAAACTTTTAAGAAACGACAGCTTAGGTTTCTCTAAACCATAGTTCATATGGTATCGTCTCAACGGAATTGCGTGGTGCCCTATTTAAAGTGAATGCATTTGTCTCTAATGCCTAACCCACGAACGATAGTGGTAATTCGATGAGAGACATCATGGTATGCACCATATCCAATAGGGTGCAGTTATGATGTTCAGACACACCATCACACTATGGTGTTCCAAGCGGTATTATTTGTGAAACAATTTCCACAATGTCTTAATTGTGTGCCAAACTCGTAACTCGGATATTCATCTCTATGATCATATCATAGACATTTTATCCTCTTCTCATGACGATCTTCAACTTCACTCTGAAATTACTTGAACCTTTCAATAATTCAGACATGTGTTTCATCAAGTAAATATACTTAGCATCTACTCAAATCATCTGTGAAGTAAGAACATAACGATATCCACTGCGTGCCTCAGCACTCATTGGACTGCACACATCAAAATGTATTACTTCCAACAAGTTGCTTTCTTGTTCCATCTTACTGAAAATGAGGATTTTCAGTCATCTTGCCCATGTGGTATGATTTGCATGTCTCAAGTGATTCAAAATCAAGTGAGTCCAAACGATCCATCTGCATGGAGTTCCTTCATGCGTACATACCAATAGACATGGTTCGCATGTCTCAAACTTTTCAAAAACGAGTGAGTCCAAAGATCCATCAACATGGAGCTTCTTCATGCGTTTTATACCAATATGACTCAAATGGCAGTGCCACAAGTAGGTGGTACTATCATTAGTATCTTATATCTTTTGGCATTAACATGTGTATCACTACGATCGAGACTCAATAAACCATTCATTTTAGGTGCAAGACCATTGAAGGTATTATTCAAATAAACAGAGTAACCATTATTCTCCTTAAATGAATAACCGTATTGTGATAAACATAATCCAATCATGCCTATGCTCAACGCAAACACCAAATAACAATTATTTAGGTTTAACACCAATCCCGATGGTAGAGGGAGTGTGCGATGCTTGATAACATCAACCTTGGAAATACTTCCAACACATATCGTCACCTCGCCTTTAGCTAGTCTGTGTTTATTTCGTAGCCTTTTATTTCGAGTTACTAACACTTAGCAACCAAACCGGTATTTATTACCCTGGTGCTACTAGGAGTACTAGTAAAATACACATTAATATGATGTATATCCAATATACTTCTGTCGACCTTGCCAGCCTTCTCATCTACCAAGTATCTAGGGTAGTTCTACTTCAGTGACCATTCCCCTTATTACAGAAGCACTTAGTCTCGAGTTTGGGTTCAACCTTGGGTTTCTTCACTAGAGCAGCAACTGTTTTGTCATTTCATGAAGTATCCCTTCTTGTCCTTGACCTTCTTGAAACTAGTGGTTTCACTAACCATCAACAATTGATGCTCCTTCTTGATTTCTACTTTCGCAGTGTCAAACATCGCGAATAGCTCAAGGATCATCATATTTATCCCTGATATGTTATAGTTCATCACGAAGCTCTAGTAGCTTGGTGGCAGTAACTTTGAAGAAACATCACTATCTCATCTGGAAGATTAACTCCCACTCGATTCAAGTGATTGTAGTACTCATACAATCTGAGCACATGCTCAATGATTGAGCTTTTCTTCCTTAGTTTGTAGGCTAAGAAACATGTCGGAGGTCTCATACCTCTTGACGTGGGCACGAGCCTGAAATCCCAATTTCAGCCCTTGGAACATCTCATATGTTCCGCGACGTTACAAAAATCGTCTTCGGCGCCTAAATTCTAAACCGTTTAACATTATTGAACTATCACGTAGTCATCAAAACGTGTATGTCAGATGTTCATAACATCCACAGTCGATGTTCGAGGTTCAGCACACCGAGCAGTGCATTAAGGACATAAGCCTTCTGCGCAGCAATGAGGACAATCCTCAGTTTACGGACCCAGTCCGCATAATTGCTACTATCAACTTTCAACTAAATTTTCTCTAGGAACATATCTAAAATAGTAGAACTAAAGCGCAATGACATAATCTGCAAAGACCTTTTGACTATGTTCATGATAATAAAGTTCATCTAATCAAATTATTTAATGAACTCCCACTTAGATAGACATCCCTCTAGTCATCTAAGTGATACATGATCCGAGACACCTAGGCCATGTCCGATCATCACGTGAGACGGACTAGTCATCATCGGTGAACATCTTCATGTTGACCGTATCTACTATACGACTAATGTTCGACCTTTCGGTCTCTTGTGTTCCGAGGTCAGGTTTGTACATGCTAGGCTCGTCAAGTCAGCCTAAGTGTTTCGCGTGTGTAAATCTGGCTTACACCCGTTGTATGCGAACATTAGAATCTATCACACCCGATCATCACGTGGTGCTTCGAAACAACGATCTTTCGCAATGGTGCATGATACATCTCCAACGTATCTACTTTTCTAAACACTTTTGCCCTTGTTTTGGACTCTAACTTGCATGATTTGAATGAAACTAACCCGGGCTGACGCTGTTTTCACCAGAACTGCCATGATGTTGTTTTATGTGTAGAAAACAAAAGTGCTCGGAATGTCCTGAAAATCCTCGGAGGCACTTTTTGGAAAATATAAAAAGTACTGGAGAAAGAATCAAGACCAGGGGGCCCACACCCTATCCACGAGGGTGGGGGGTGCGCCCACCCCCCGGGCGCGCCCCCCTGTCTCGTGGGCCCCCTGAGGCTCCGCCAACCTCAACTCCAACTCCATATATTCTGTCTCGCGGAGAAAAAAATCAGAGAGAAAGTTTCATCGCATTTTACGATGTGGAGCCGCTGCCAAGCCCTAATCTCTCTCGGGAGGGCTGATCTGGAGTCCGTTCGGGTCTCCGGAGAGGGGGATTCATCGCTGTCGTCATCATCAACCATCCTCCATCACCAATTTCATGCTGCTCAACGCCGTGCGTGAGTAATTCCCTCGTAGGCTTGCTAGACGGTGATGGGTTGGATGAGATTTACCATGTAATCAAGTTAGTTTTGTTAGGGTTTGATCCCTAGTATCCACTATGTTCTCAGATTGATGTTGCTATGACTTTGCTATGCTTAATGCTTGTCACTAGGGCCCGAGTGCCATGATTCCAGATCTGAACCTATTATGTTTTCATGAATATATGTGTGTTCTTGATCCTATCTTGCAAGTCTATAGTCACCTATTATGTGTTATGATCCGACAACCCCGAAGTGACCATAATCGGGATACTTCTCGGTGATGACCGTAGTTTGAGGAGTTCATGTATTCACTATGTGCTAATATTTTGTTTCGGCTCTCTATTAAAAGGAGGCCTTAATATCCCTTAGTTTCCGCTAGGACCCCGCTGCCACGGGAGCGTAGGACAAAAGATGTCATGGAAGTTCTTTTCCATAAGCACGTATGACTATTTACGGAATACATGCCTACATTATATTGATGAATTGGAGCTAGTTCTGTGTCACCCTATGTTATAGCTATTACATGAGGAATCACATCCGACATAATTATCCATCACTGATTCATTACCTACGAGCTTTTCACATCTTGTGCTTCTCTTATTTACTTTTCCGTTGCTATTGTTACAATTACTACAAAACCCAAAAATATTACTTTTGCCACTGTTACCTTTATTATCATATTACTTTGCTACTAAATACTTTGCTGCAGATACTAAGTTATCCAGGTGTGGTGTAATTGACAACTCAACTGCTAATACTCAAGAATATTCTTTGGATCCCCTTGTGTCGAATCAATAAATTTGGGTTGAATACTTTACCCTCGAAAGCTATCGCGATCCTCTACACTTGTTAGTTATCAAGACTAATTTCTGGCGCTGTTGCCGGGTTGCTTGGGATTTATATCTGTTGATCACTATGAGGAACTTGAAAGACGAAAGAACCAAGATTTTGCCCTCAACTACGAGGGGAGGTAAGGAACTGCCATCTAGCTCTCCACTAGATTCTCCTTCTGTTATTAGTAAGCTTGCGACACCTAAACCTGTTACTGCTATGAATTCTGATATGTCGCATGTTATTGATGATGCCACTTCTGCTATGCATGAGACTTATGATGAAACTACTTCTGTGTGTGATACCACTTTTCCATTTGGTGAATTTCTTGATGAACAACTTGCTAGGTTAGAGTGAATGAAATTATTGAAGATGCTATTATTGATGATAGTGATGATGAAAGTTCCCCCCCCCCTGATTATGAATTACCTGTTGTTCCTGACGGTTATGTTATGAATGAGGAAGCTGCTAGAGCTATCTTTGCTTGTAAAGATAGATATGATCTTAAAAAGTTATTAGCTAAATGGAAGCAGCAGTCTCTTAATGCTAGAATGAAACCTGACCCTGCTTTTGCTATTCACCTATCTGTTTTACTGATAAGGATTATGAATTCTCTGTTGATCCTGAAATAATTACTTTGGTTGAATCTGATCCTTTTTATGGCCTTGAATCTGAAACTGTTGTGGCACATCTTACCAAGTTGAATGATATAGCCACCCTGTTTACTAATGATGATAAATCTCGATGTTACTATATCCTTAAGATATTTCTGTTCTCATAAAAGGGTGATGCTAAGACTTGGTTCAACTCTCTTGCTCCTGGTTGTGTGTGTAGTCCCCAGGATATGATTTATTACTTCTCTGCTAAATATTTCCCTGCCCATAAGAAACAAGCTGCCTTGCGGGAAATATATAATTTTGTGCAAATCAAGGAAGAGAGTCTCCCACAAGCTTGGGGGAGGCTTCTCCGATTACTTAATGCTTTTCCTGATCATCCTTAAGAAAAAATGAAATACTTGATATCTTTTATAATGGACTAACCGATGCTTCCAAGGACTACTTGGATAGTTGTGTTGGTTGTGTTTTTAGGGAAAGAACAGTCGACGAAACTGAATTACTATTGAATAATATGTTGACTAATGAAAATAATTGGACTCTTCCTGAGCCAATTCCTGAGGCAATTCCTGAACCAATTAAGCCAACTCCTGAGCCTATTCCTAAACCCACTCCGAAGAAGAGAGGCATTTTATTTCTCAGTCCTGAAGATATGCAAGAGGCAAAGAAATCAATGAAAGAAAAAGAACCACATTGTCTTGATAACCCGACACAGGTAGTAAAGAAAATGTTAAGGAGACTTTTGAGGGGCTCTTCTAGCCAAGGCTCCCAGGAAAAACAAGCTAAAGAGAAGGAAAAAGCCAAGTATAATCTTCCTTGCATAGCGGAGGTACGGCCGTGTAAATGGCCATGCGATGATTTCTTGAAAGAAGCTGGAATTCATGAAGATTTTTATTATTTGATCGAGAATGCAGACCTCACCGATTTCCTCCAGGACCGGATCGATCAGTATCTCTTACTCACCAATACTTTCGTGCAAAACTTTTATTATTATCCTAAGAAGTCACCGCCTTCAGTATCATTTCATTTATATGATGAATTCAGAGAAATGTCTTTACGTAATTTTTGCGCGGTATGTAGGATACCCTTTGAGGGAAAATTAGAGGAACCCCATCGTAAAGATGTGGATGGCTTTGTTAACACTATCACGGTAGAGGAGCCAAAGAAGGGTTCCGATGCGAAAATCTCTAGCATACACTTTCCTGTTTTACGCTACTTTGCCATATTTGCTAGTAGATGCTTGATTGGTCGTGGAAATAGTGGCAACTTCAATCTTCCTGATATTATCATTCTTCACCATGCCTTGTTTGGTGATAATAGTTTTAGTATGGGTGCCATTATTGCTAAACGGCTAAGCCTGAATCGTACAAAAGGCCCCATCTTTGGAGGTATCTATGCTTCACGTCTTGCTAGACATTTTGAAATACCTATTAGGCACCATGAGAAAGAGGTGACAAAATTGCCTCCTTACATTTTAGATTACAAGAGCATGGTAGCACATGAGTTCATTGTTTACAACAAAGAAAAGATGCTCTTGTATAACCTGAGATTTAATAAGAAACACAATGAGACTATTATTTTTCCTGCGCCTCTGTTGTTTGATTTGACTGCAGATAATTTTCTTGTCACACCGGAAGCGGTGTACGCTCATCGAGGCCAAGCATCCACTCCAGAACCTAAGCCTCAGCCGGAACCTGCATTGGACCCTTATCGTGCATCATCTTACCAGTGGGACCCAGAGATGGCCAGCTAGTGGTATCCTGATTACACCACTCAGTACACCGGGGAGAGTAGCAGCGGTCCTTGGTATTAGACCAACTTAGGCCAAAAGCCTAAGCTTGGGGGAGTATATGTATCTCTCACCGAATTTACATTTATGTTCACACACTATTCTAGTCGTCGGTGCTCATACTCTTTCATTGTATTATCCATGCTAGTTTAAATTTCTTTTTCTAGTTTTCTTCTTGTGTGTTTGATAAACCTTAAGAAAAACAAAAAAATTAGTTAGTTTAATTTCCATGCTTGTAGTCGAATTAAAATGAAAACCCAAAAAGATTTCTCGTTCTTCTTCTTACTTGTTGGGAGCTTTCCCGTGTAAATAGTTTTATTTTTCTTTCCTTTGGGGGTCGAGAGTAGAAGACCATACTTAAATGTTTAGTGGCTCTCATATGCATGATTGATTATTTAACTTAGAGCCCATATTACCTTGTCTTCTCTCTCTTGAGTTGAATGCTGCAGATTCCAGCTTAGTCCAATGCACGTGCACTATTATTATTATACACATCGTTAGGTCGTGCAAGTGAAGGGCAATAATGACGATATATGATGGACTGATTGAGATGAGAAAAGCTGGTATGAACTCGACCTCTCTTGTTTTTGTAAATATGATGAGTTCATCGTTTCTGATTCAGCTTATTATGAAGTAAACATATTTGCAATGACATTTAGAGATTATAGATTCTTGTGCCATGCTTGATTAGCTATGAGTTATAATGGTTTACCTTGTGTGCCAACATGATATTAGAATGATTATGATGTGGTGTGATGGGATGGTATCCTCCTTTGAATGAATTGAGTGACTCGACTTGGCACATGTTCACGCATGTAGTTGAAACAAATCAACATAGCCTTCATGATATTTATGTTCATGGTAGATTATATCCTACTCATGCTTGTACTCGGTGTGAATTAATTTTAATGCATGTTTATGACTGTTGTCGCTCTCTCAGTTGGTCGCTTCCCAGTCTTTTGCTAGCCTTCACATGTACTAAGCGGGAATACTGCTTGTGCATCCAAACTCCCTAAACCCCAAAGTTGTTCCATATGAGTCCACCATACCTTCCTATATGCGGTATCTACCTGCCTTTCCAAGTAAATTAGTATGTGCCAAACTCCAAACCTTCAAATGAAATTCTGTTTTGTATGCTCGAGTAGCTCATGTTTCAGCTAGGGCTGCCTATATCTTCCATGCTAGGTGGGTTATTCTCAAGAGGAGTGGACTCCGCTCCTCATTCACGAGAAAGGGCCGGTAACCGGGATGCCCAGTCCCATGATCCAAAAAGATCAAAGCAAATCAGTATAATTAAACAAAACTCCCCCAGGGTTGTTGTTAGTTGGAGGCACTCGTTGTTTCGAGCAAGCCATGGATTGATGTTTGTTGGTGGTTGGGGGAGTATAAACCGTTACCATTCTGTTTGGGAACTGCCTATAATGCATGTAGTATGGTAGATACAGCCATCTCATAGTTGTTGCGTTGACAGTGAAAGTATGCCGCTCAAAATGTTATTCAATCTCTATTTTAAAATCGAGCTCTGGTACCTCTACAAATCCCTGCTTCCCTCTGCGAAGGGCCTATCTATTTACTTTTACGTTGAGTCATCACCTTCTTATTAAAAAGCACCCGCTGGAGAGCACACTGTCATTTGCATTCATTATTATTAGTTTATATTGGGTATGACTTGGCTGGATCTCTTTTACCATGAATTACAATGTTTAGTCAGTCCTTGATCTTTAAAGGTGCTCTGCATTTATGTTTTGCGGTCTCGGAAAGGGCTAGCGAGATACCATTTTCTTATATCGTGTTATGATTGTTTTGAGAAAGTGTTGTCATCCGAGTTTTATTATTATGGCCCGCTAGCTGATTATGCTATTGATATGAGTAACTGTGAGACCTAAGTGTTATTGTAAGTATGGTTAGTTCATAATATTTGCTGAAACATGAATGCTGGCTTTGCATGTTTACAACAACAAGAGCAAACAGAGTTTGTAAAAGTTTTTCTTTATCACTTTCAGTGTATCAATTGAATTGCTTGAGGACAAGCAAAGGTTTAAGCTTGGGGGAGTTGATACGTCTCCAACGTATCTACTTTCCCAAACACTTTTGCCCTTGTTTTGGACACTAACTTGCATGATTTGAATGAACTAACCCGGACTGACGTTGTTTTTAGCAGAACTGCCATGATGTTGTTTTATGTGTAGAAAATAGAAGTGCTCGGAATGTCCTGAAAATCCTCGGAGGCACTTTTTGGAAAATATAAAAAATACTGGAGAAAGAATCAAGACCAGGGAGCCTACACCCTGTCCACGAGGGTGGGGGCGCGCCCACCCCCCTTGGGCGCGCCCCCTATCTCGTGGGCCCCCTGAGGCTCCACCGACCTCAACTCCAACTCCATATATTCCGTCTCGCGGAGAAAAAAATCATAGAGAAAGTTGCATCGCGCTTTATGATACGGAGCCGCCGCCAAGCCCTAATCTCTCTCGAGAGGGCTGATCTGGAGTCCGTTCGGGGCTCCGGAGAGGGGGATTCGTCGCCGTCGTCATCATCAACCATCCTCCATCACCAATTTCATAATGCTCACCGCCGTGCATGAGTAATTCCATCATAGGCTTGCTGGACAATGATGGGTTGGATGAGATTTACCATGTAATCAAGTTAGTTTTGTTAGGATTTGATCCCTAGTATCCACTATGTTCTGATATTGATGTTGCTATGACTTTGCTATGCTTAATGCTTGTCACTAGGGCCCGAGTGCCATGATTTCAGATCTGAACCTATTATGTTTTCATCAATATATGTGTGTTCTTGATCCTATCTTGCAAGTCTATAGTCACCTATTATGTGTTATGATCCGACAACCCCGAAGTGACAATAATTGGGATACTTCTCGGTGATGACCGTAGTTTGAGGAGTTCATGTATTCACTATGTGCTAATGCTTTGTTCCGATTCTCTATTAAAAGGAGGCCTTAATATCCCTTAGTTTCCGCTAGGACCCCGCTGCCACGGGAGGGTAGGACAAAACATGTCATGCAAGTTCTTTTCCATAAGCACGTATGACTGTTTACAGAATACATGCCTACATTACATTGATGATTTGGAGCTAGTTCTGTGTCACCCTATGTTATAGCTATTACATGAGGAATCGCATCCGACATAATTATCCATCACTGATCCATCGCCTATGAGCTTTTCACATCTTGTGCTCCGCTTATTTACTTTCCCGTTGCTATTGTTACAATTACTACAAAACCCGAAAATATTACTTTTGCCACTGTTACCTTTATTATCATATTACTTTGCTTCTAAATACTTTGCTGCAGATACTAAGTTATCCAGGTGTGGTTGAATTGACAACTCAACTGCTAATACTCAAGAATATTCTTTGGCTCCCCTTGTGTCGAACCAATAAATTTGGGTTGAATACTTTACCCTCGAAAGTTGTCGCGATCCCCTACACTTGTGGGTTATCAGTGCACAATTACGGGGAACACTTTCTTGAAATTTTAGTGAGGGATCATCTTATTTATGCTACCGTCGTTCTAAGCAAATAAGATGTAAACATGACAAACATCACATGCAAATCATAAACTGACATGATATGGTCAATATCATTTTGCGCCTTTGATCTTCATCTTTGAGGCGCGGCATAAGCACCTTCGTCACTGGCATGACACCATGATCTCCATCATCATGACCCCGTCATCGTGTCTTCATGAAGTTTTCTCGCCAACTATTACTTCTACTACTATGGCTAATGGTTAGCAATAAAGTAAAGTAATTACATGGCGTTTTCAATGACACACAGGTCATACAATAAATTAAGACAACTCCTATGGCTCCTGCCGGTTGTCATACTCATCGACATGCAAGTCGTGATTCCGATTACAAGAACATGATCAATCTCATACATCACATATATCATTCATCACATTCTTTTGGCCATATCACATCACATAGCATACCCTGCAAAAACAAGTTAGACGTCCTCTAATTGTTGTTGCATGTTTTACGTTGTTGCTATGGGTTTCTAGCAAGAACGTTTCTTACCTACGCAAAAGCCACAACGGTGATATGCCAATTGCTATTTGCCCTTCATAAGGACCCTTTTCATCGAATCCGATCTGACTAAAGTGGGAGAGACTGTCACCCGCTAGCCACCTTATGCAACAAGTGCATGTCAGTCGGTGGAACCTGTCTCACGTAAGCGTACGTGTAAGGTCAGTCTGGGCCGCTTCATCCTACAATGCCTCCGAACCAAGATAGGACTAGTAATGGTAAGCAAATTGAACAAACCATCGCCCACAACTACTTGTGTTCTACTCGTGCATAGAATCTACGCATAGACCTAGCTCATGATGCCACTGTTGGGGAACATAGTAATAATTCAAAATTTTCCTACGTGTCACCAAGATCAATCTAGGAGATACTAGCAATGAGAGAGAGAGGGAGTGCATCTTCATACCCTTGAAGATCGCTAAGCGGAAGCGTTACTAGAACGCGGTTGATGGAGTCGTACTCGCGACTATTCAAATCGTGGAAGATCCGATCTAGTGCCGAACGGACGATGCCTCCGCGTTCAACACACGTACAGACAGGGGACGTCTCCTCCTTCTTGATCCAGCAAGGGGAGAGGAGAAGTTGAAGGACAGCTCCGGCAGCACGACGGCGTGGTGGTGGAGCTTGTGGTATTCCTGCAGGGCTTCGCCAAGCACTCCGGAGGAGGAGGAAGAGTTGGAGGAGGAAGGGGCTGCACCAGGGAAGAGGCTGCGGCTGCCCTCTCTCTTCCTCACTATATATAGGGGGAGGGGGGAGGAGGAGGCGCCCTAGGGTTTCCCTAGGGGAGGGGCAGGCGGCCACAGCGCAAACCCTAGATGGGTTTGGGCGCCCCCACCCCTAGGAAACTTGCCCCCCAAGCCGGGAGGGGTGGCTGCCCTAGGGGAGGCGCCCCAACCTCTCCAGGTTACATGAGATGGGATGGGAGGGGCGCTCAGCCCCTTAGTGGGCTGATGTGCCCCCTCCCCTTGGCCCATAAGGCCCCCCAACGCTTGTCGGGGCCTCTGAAACCCCTTTCGGACACACTGGTCATCACCTGGTACCCCTGGAACAATTTCGGACTCCAACACCCTTCATCCAATATATCGATCTTCACCTCCGGACCATTCAAGAGTTCCTCGTCATGTTCGGGATCTCATCCGGGATTCTGAACAACCTTCGGTAACCACATACTATTTCCCATAACAACTCTAGCGTCACTGAACCTTAAGTGTGTAGACCCTACGGGTTCGAGAACCATGCAGACATGATCGAGACACCTCTCGGATAATAATCAATAGCGGGATCTGGATACCCATATTGGCTCCCACATCTCATCGGATGAACCACGATGTCGGGGATTCAATCAATCTCGTATACAATTCCCTTTGTCTATCGGTATGTTACTTGCTCGAGATTCAATCTTTGGTATCCCCATACCTCGTTCAATCTCGTTACCGGCAAGCCTCTTTACTCGTTCCGTAACCTGTGACTAACTCCTTAGTTACACTGAGCTCATTATGATGATGCATTACCGAGTGGGCCCAGAGATACCTCTCCGTCATACGGAGTGACAAATTCCAGTCTCAATTCATGCCAACTCAATAGACACTTTCTGAGCTACTTGTAGTGCACCTTTATAGCCACCTAGTTACGTTGTGACGTTTGGTACACCCAAAGCATTCCTACGGTATCCGGGAGTTGCACAATCTCATGGTCTAAGGAAATGATACCTGACATTAGAAAAGCTCTAGCAAACGAACTACACAATCTTATGCTATGCTTAGGATTGGGTCTTGTCCATCACATCATTCTCCTAATAATGTGATCCCGTTATCAATGACATCCAATGTCCATGGTCAGGAAACCATAACCATCTATTGATCAACGAGCTAGTCAACTAGAGGCTCACTGGGGACATGTTGTGGTCTATGTATTCACACATGTATTATGGTTTCCAGTTAATACAATTATAGCATGAACAATAGACAATTATCATGAACAAGGAAATATAATAAAAACCATTTTATTATTGCCTCTAGGGCATATTTCCAACACGAATAACATTGTCCAATATATCAATCTTCATGTCTTGACCATTTCGAGACTCCTCGTCATGTCTGTGATCTCATTTAGGACTCCGAGCAAACTTCGGTTATCAAAAACACATAACTCATAATACATATCGTCATCGAACGTTAAGCGTGCGGACCCTATGGGTTCGAGAACTATGTAGACATGACCAAGACACATCTCCGGTCAATAACCAATAGCGGAACATGGATGCTCATATTGGCTCCTACATATTTTACGAAGATCTTTATCGGTCAAACCGCATAACAACATACGTTGTTCCCTTTGTCATCGGTATGTCACTTGCCCGAGATTCGATCATCGGTATCATCATACCTAGTTCAATCTCGTTACCAACAAGTCTCTTTACTCGTTCCGTAATACTTCATCCCATAACTAACTCATTAGTCACATTGCTTGCAAGTCTTATAGTGATGAGTATTACTGAGAGGGCCCAGAGATACCTCTTCAAAACACGGAGTGACAAATCCTAATCTCGATCTATGCCGACCCAACAAACACCTTCGGAGACACCTGTAGAGCATCTTTATAATAACCCATTTACGTTGTGACGTTTGATAGCACACAAGGTGTTCCTCTGTTATTCGGGAGTTGCATAATCTCATAGTCCGAGGAACATGTATAAGTCATGAAGAAAGCAGTAGCAATGAAATTGTAACGATCATAATGCTAAGCTAACGGATGGGTCATGTCCATCACATCATTCTCCTAATGATGTGATCCCTTTCATCAAATGACAACACATGTCTATGGTTAGGAAACATAACCATCTTTGATTAACGAGCTAGTCAAGTAGAGGCATACTAGGGACAATATGTTTTGTCTATGTATTCACAGATGTACTAAGTTTGCGGTTAATACAATTCTAGCATGAATCATAAACATTTATCATGAAATAAGGAAATAAATAATAACCTTATTATTGCCTCTAGGGCATATTTCCTTCAATTTGTGTATCACAACTGATGTAGCATGTGCTGAATAATGAGTATTTGTCTTGTTCAAATATGCTCATGAAATTTGGTGGAATTTTGTACTGCAATGCTGACGATGTTTTGTGTAATCTTGTTGAAGAAATCTTTCCTGCACATACGACACTTAACTGAAACATATTAAGTTCTTTTTTTAGTTTCTTTTACTCTCTTGTTTTCTTTGACTGGCAAATTCTTTTCAAGAACACTAGCGATCCCCTGTTTTAAATTCTACATCCATCCATCCATTCATATACCACACTTAACTGAATCTCAATCTGTAGCCACACACTTATCAGGGAGAGAATGGGGAGTGAGTGCGAGTGTGACCAGCAGAGGAACAAGAATAGAGTTCACAGGAGGAGGAACCACTAGTAGAAAACATGGCTTTGGTTGAGGCCTGGATAAGGGCATTAATCCCGGTTCACTCACGAACCGGGACAAAAGGGGGGCATCAGTCCCGGTTCGTGAGGCCAGGGCGCCGGCCGGGCCTCGGGGGCCATTGGTCCCGGTTCGTCTGACACTTTTGGTCCCGGTTCCAGACACGAATTGGGACCAATGGGCCTCGCTCCTGGCCCAGCACCTTTAGTCCCAGTTGGAGGCTGGAACCGGGACCAAAGGTTGTCCTTTATTCTTGGTTTTAGCCACAAAGCGGGACTAAAGAGAAGCCTATATATACCCCCGCCCCTGCCCGTGAACAGAGTCATTGCTTTGTTTTTTTGGCCGGCCGTGGGAGAGGTTTGTGGTGCTTTAGTTCACCTCCTATGCACATGAGGTGTTCCATGAAATTCCCGAGCCACACCTAAGCTTTCTCCTCCCGAAGCTCCTTGTCGAAACTCCATTTTCCTCAAAATTTGTCTAGGTTTGGTGGTGCGTCCTGTCCCATCCCCGTCCTCGCTGTCGTGGTTCTAAGTCTGACAGTAGTGTAGGGGGGTACTAATGGAGAGGCAAGATCCTAGCTATGTAGTAGTTGTACATGCAAGAGTTTTACGAGTTCAGGCCCTTCTCGGAGGAAGTAACAGCCCTACGTCTCGGTACCCGGAGGCGGTCGACTGGATTATATGCGTGAGAGTTACCGGGGTGCGAACCCTTTACACTGAGGGGGGGTGTCTTATATAGAGTTCGCCAGACCCCTACAGCCCTTAGTTATGCAGGGTTTAAAGTACATTAAGACCGGGGGTTACTAGTAACACCCACATAAAGTGCTATGAAGGTCATTAAGGCTACTTCATGACAGACCGTTACCCGCAGAGTGACTTTAGATCTCCTGGCGGTCGAGTGATTAGCTTCATGGTTGAGTGTCTTCGAGTTCGTCGAGTGGAACACCTCTAGGTCGACTGACAGGTGGTTTCTTCTAGAGATGTCCTTGGGTAGGGTAGTTTGGACAGGTCCATGACCCTACCCTAGGTACATAGCTCCATCATTAGCCCCCGAATGGATCGAGGTTTGAGTGGGGAAGGAGTTGAGAATTCTTCCGACCCATTCTTCGTGATATGAGCATGCCTTGTCTTGGATCAATGAACTTAGGTGACGGTGTCAACTTCTTTCTCAGTCGCCTTGATCTATTCTTTATATCTGTCGAGTGAAGTTTTCGCTTGGAGAGCTCCGAGTGGCAGAGTGGAGGAGATCTTCCGCCTGAGGAGTTATTCTGCAACCCGCGGATTTTGTGGGATTCGAATTTTGGGAAGCGCGCGAGACGGGGCGAGACCGCAGCAATCGGACGGGATAAGGCAGGGACGCCTCGATCTTCGTGCCACCTTTTTCGCCACGTATCGCGCGCGCGACTGTTGCGGGATTTGACAGGATCGCCCGGGCCTACATGTCAGTCACTCGGAAGCAGCCTTATATAAAGCGCCGGACAGGGGTTTTTGAACAGTGCGCCTTCATTCCCCCCTTTCTTCTCCAGATTTCTCCACCGCGCTCGCCTCTGCCCTAGCGTCGCTGCTTCGTGCACGCTTCGCCGGCGACAATGGTGAAGGAGAAGATGGCAGCTTTGGAGCGGTCGAAGAAGGCGACGACGAAGGCGAAGGGAAGACCGACCAGTCAGGGCGGATCCTCGTCGCGGGCCTGTCTGCCACGGGGCTGGATCCAGGGCGACTGGATCCGCTCAACCATCCGCCAGAAGGATCTTGACGACCTGGCCGATGAGGGACTGATCCCTCATGGATCGGCGAGGCTCCCGGGGAAGGAGTGGCATCCGCAGCCTCAGGAGGGTGAGTGTGTTCTCTTAGCCACTCACGTTGACCGCGGGTTTTCTTTACCGCCCCACCCTTTCTTTCGGGGGTTTCTGAACTTTTTTGGGGCACAACTCCACCACTTCACACCCAACTCCATCATGTATCTCGCTGCCTTCGTATCTTTGTGTGAGAATTTCTTGGGTTGCCGGCCGCATTGGGGCCTTTTCAAACACATCTTCACATGTCGCTCCCAAACGGTGAGAAAGGCCAATCCGAGTGACGAGAGAACTCAAGTGATCCAGATGTGCGGGGGTCTTGGAGTCCAAATGAGGGGTAAAAGTGCCTTTCCAGCCATGGTCCTTCCTGAGTCGGTCCGAGGGTGGCAGTCGACCTGGTTCTACTGCCAAGACCAGCCGACGCCAGGGCAGTCGACTGGACTCCCTCCTTTCTCCATGGATCGAGTGAGCAAGCCGTCCTCTCTAAAGGTGGTCCCGGAGGAGAAGGCTCAGGTTAAGGTGTTGGTCGAGTGTGTAGTCCAACTTATCCATGACAGGGTGACTGGCTCTTCTGGAGGTTTTCCTTCACCGACGCATTCAACCGCTTCAGTATAGAGACCATCCGATGTGGATGTATTCTGGCACTGAAGACACCACTCGGGTCCACCCGGAGGAGGTCGAGGACGCCACACTGGAGAGGTGGATGACTGCCATCACAGGGAACAAGGACAACCCCCGAGGAGCCAGGAGGATCCCTCCACTCAACCAATCATACGAGCCAGACAAGGTCCGATTCTGTTTCTCCGACTGTGATCCTACTTCTTTCATTCTGTTTTGCTAGAGTCCGGTCAACTGACTTTTGTCTTGTTTGTTGTCTTCCAGGTAACTACCGAGATGTACTCGATGCCCAACGGTGCGCAAGAACGGATCGAAGAGGAGGAGGGAAGTGGAGGTGAAAGTCAGGAGGAGTGGCAATATGATGGTGAGGAGGATGAAGAAGATGATGGTACTGGTGAGGAGGAGGAGGAAGAGGAGGAGGAAGAGGAGGAGGAAGAGGAGGAGGAAGTCGACCCTCCCCGAACTGAAAGGCAATCCAAGCTCGCCCATGACCCCGCAGTCGAGCGTGGTAAAGCAACTGTGCCCGTTGGGCAGTCGACGAAGCACCCTCGGACGACCTCTGTGGCGCCGACTGAGAAAGCGTCGAAACAACCTCGAGCGACATCATCGAAGCCGACGAAGGCCCTGCCGAAGATGAAGATGGTGATTCCCACTATTTCCGGGTAATAGCAGATCTTGTGTTTTCTCGTTTGGCATGAATAAACTCTTGGTCGACTTGTTGGCTAACCGACTGATTTCTGGAACCTGCAGTGTTGCTACCTCCGAGACCTCAGTCAGAGACGAGGATCAAGAAATGGAAGATGCTGCTACTTCCAACCCTGGTATGGTCTCTGTCGTTTTTCTTTCGGTCGATTGGGTCTTCATCTCTAACTTTGAACCCTTGTTGTAGCTCCACCTCATGTCATTGATCACCCTAATGATGATGATGAGGAGCCACTGAGGCAGAGGAGGAACAAGAAGGCGCATTCTGGCAAGGTTGCTCAGGTTGTATCAGCACCTGAGACGCTGGTTCCGGAGGGAGGCAACGTCACTCGGGCTACCGTGTCTTTTGTTGTGCCACTGACGAGTGCTCGCCCTTCGTCGTCGAGTGCTGATCCGCCTTCCCTTTTCGCCACACACTACATCCCAGAGGACCAAGCAGGTGCTGCTAAGGAAGCTATACGCCAAGCAGGGGTCATGATGGAATAGGTGAAGGCGATCCGAGACGCCAGCCAAGCAGCTTATGATGCCAGCTCCGCTCTTCAAAGCAATGTCCAGGTTAGTTGATCACCGCTTGTTCTGTTAGGATATGCAATCTGAAGATTTCCTTTCCGAAGATCTTTGAATCTGTACACCCACTGGGTGCGTCGACTGACTTTTGAACTTTTTGAACCGGTGGGGGCACGCTAAGTGCACCCACTGGGTGTAGTCCCCGAGACTATGGTGGACAGCTGGCAGTCGACTGTAGTCTGAAGATCCTGTTTTTTTGGTAGATTGTGATGAGATCATGACCGACTGCCGACAGCTAGCTATGGTTTTGGAACCACAATCTCTTTGTTCCTTTTGGTCGACTGATCGGGTCAAGTCGATAAAACTAGTGGGGGCACGCTGAGTGCACCCACTGGGTGTAGTCCCCGAGACTACTGTTGAATATTTTGATTCAACTATAGTCTTAGACATGCTACGGTTTTTCTCTTAGTTACTCGGAAGTAACATCTCTTTGATATCTGTCGATTGACTCTTTGCAGAAATCTTGCAAGCTTGTGGCTCGTTATACTGAATTGGAGAAGAAACATATCCAGCTCGACCTTGACTTGAAACTTGTTCAGGAGAACTTTCAGAAGGCGAAGGACGAGGCAAAAGGTACGATTGGTGAGAACTTGACGACTGTTTTCATCCTTCTACTCACTATTGATTCTAACCTCCTTGTCATTTTGCAGAAAAAACGAAGGTGGCTCTGAACAAGAAGGACCAGGAACTTGCCGAGGCACAGAAGGCGGCTTTGGACAAAACGAAGCTTGCGGAAGAGAAGCTGGCTTCAGTCGGCAAACTTGAAGAAGAGAACGCCAACCTGAAAGCTGCTCTTGACGCGGCCAACAAGGATGTCAGCCGTCTGAAGAACAACAAGATTGCTCTGAGTGACAAGGCTAGCGAGCTGGTGGGGAAGAAGAATGATCTGGAAGCTTATCTGGGAGGGCTCACCAAAAAGTTATTCCTCACTCTTGAAGGTAATCCCTTTATCCGACTGACTCGTTATTGACGACTCATCATAAAACTGCTGGCCTAACTCCGAATCATGTTTACAGAGTTCTGCCAGAACTTTGAGGAAGAAACCAGTCGAGTGGAGATGAGCCTGGACCCCATTAACTCTCCTGTGAAGGATGAAGCTGCTATGAATGTGCTCCAACTAGAGTCTCGTGTTGCTGCTGTTGTCGACTACCTTGCTCGACTGAAGGTTGCTGTGTCACGGATCGACACGACACTCTGGCCGGGAGAAACGCTTTAGAGTGACCTCGAGTCCCTAATGGCTTGACTGAATGAAGTTCCAGGTCGGGTGCAGGAATTGAAAAAATCTTCTGCCCCGTGTGGCGCTGATGTCGCTCTGTCTCTGGTCCGTGTTCATTGCAAGGATGCATGAGAGGACAAGTTGGCATCCCTCAAGGTGGCCAATACCAAGAAGCATGCCTTCCGATCCTTCATGGAGACCTTCATTGCTGCTGCCACTCGGATTGCTGATGGAATCGACCTGGACGAGTTTGTCGCACCTTCCAGTCCTCCACCGGAGGAGTAAAAAACTTCTATGCTTGATGCCTTAAATTTGCCTCGGAATGCCGAGTGGTTTTTGTAACCGATAAACTTTTAACAGGCTCGATGCCTGGGCACTTCTGGATCCATGGGATGCTATCTGAACTTGGGTTTGCCGTTGAGTACTTTTGCATTTGTCTTCGAGCGGGCCTGGTTCTCCACTCGGAGTATATTTTTGTGCTTGAGACGTATTCTTGCAGGTTGGAGAACAGATTGTAGTCGACTTGCGTCCTTGCAGGCCAGGATGAAGAGCACATTGTATTTGTGCCGAAGCTCAAAGGAGAAGGTAGCAGTCGACCTGCACCTCTTCGTCCTTGCAGAGCGCATGTTGTATTTGTGTCGTAGCTCGAAGGAGAAGGTAGCAGTTGACCTGCACCTCGTCGTCCTTGCAGAGTGCATGTTGTATTTGTGCCATAGCTCGAAGGAGAAGGTAGCAGTCGACTTACACCTCGTCGTCCTTGCGGGTTGAAACGAATTTTGTACTTAGTCGAGTGCTGGACTGCAGCTAAGCCTCCGAGTGAGAGGCAGACTCACCACTCGGTAGGATTTCAAATACTTAGGCGAATACTGGACTGCAGCTAAGCCCCCGAGTGAGAGGCAGACTCACCACTCGGTGCTTAGGCGAGTACTGGACTACAGCTAAGCCTCTGAGTGTGAGGCGGACTCACCACTCGGTAGGATTTCAAATACTTAGGCGAGTACTGGACTGCAGCTAAGCCCCCGAGTGGGAGGTTTGCTCTCCACTCGGTAGGATTTCAAATACTTAGGCGAGTACTGGACTGCAGCTAAGCCTCCAAGTGAGAGGCGGATTCACCACTCGGTAGGATTTCAAATACTTAGGCGAGTATTGGACCGCAGCTAAGCCTCCGATTGGGAGGTTTGCTCTCCACTCGGTAGGATTTCAAATACTTATGCGAGTACTGGACTGCAGCTAAGCCCCCGAGTGAGAGGCGGATTCACCACTCGGTAGGATTTCAAATACTTAGGCAAGTACTGGACCGCAGCTAAGCCTCCGAGTGGGAGGTTTTCTCTCCACTCGGTAGGATTTTTATTACTTCTCATTGTATTTGTGTCGTAACCCGAAGGAGAAGGTAGCCGTCGACCTGCACCTCGTCGTCCTTGCAGATCAGGGTGAATTTCATACTTAGGCGAGTACTGGACTGCAGCTAAGCCCCCGAGTGGGAGGTTTGCTCTCCACTCGGTAGGATTTCAAACACTTAGGCGAGCACTGGACTGCAGCTAAGCCCCCGAGTGGGAGGTTTGCTCTCCACTCGGTAGGATTTCAAACACTTAGGCGAGCACTGGACTGCAGCTAAGCCCCCGAGTGGGAGATTTGTTCTCCACTCGGTAGGATTTCAAACACTTAGGCGAAACGGATTCGCAGCTAATCCTCCGAGTGGGAGATTTGTTCTCCACTCGGTAGGATTTCAAACACTTAGGCGAAACGGATTCGCAGCTAAGCCTCCGAGTGGGAGGGTTGCTCTCCACTTGGTAGGATTTCAAACACTTAGGCGAAACGGATTCGCAGCTAAGTCTCCGAGTGAGAGGCTTGCTCGTCACTCGGCAGAATTTTTTATACAAACTTAGGCGAAACGGATTTGCAGCTAGCCACCCACTGGGGGATTTATAAACAAAAGCAGCAACAATTAATGGGAAAATCATAACACTTTTGTCTTTGATAAATAAACTACAGGAGTACTTTTATTACATCTCATCCGAGTGAGTACTTAAGTGTAAAAGGGGCGGAGCAGATCCGCATTCCAAGCTCGTGGCTCATCAATCTGGCGCTCGATGTTTTAAAGACGGTATGCTCCATTGTGGAGAACTTTGGTGACGATGAAGGGGCCTTCCCGAGTAGGAGCGAGTTTGTGTGGCTTCTATTGGTCCACTCGGAGGACCAAGTCTCCTTCTTGGAAGGCTCGACTCTTCACGTTTCTAGCATGGAATCTACGCAAGTCTTGCTGATAGATGGTTGATCGGATCATGGCCATCTCTCTTTCCTCTTCCAGAAGGTCGACTACGTCCTGTCTGGCTTGCTCTGCTTCAACTTCAGAGTAGAGCTCGACTCGTGGCGCATTGTGAAGCAGATCGCTCGGTAGAACCGCTTCAGCTCCATAGACCAGAAAGAATGGAGTTCTTTGAGTCGACCGATTTGGAGTAGTCCTCAATCCCCAAAGAACTGATGGAAGTTCGTCGACCCACGCGCCTGCTGCGTGTTTGAGATCACACATCAACCGGGGTTTCAGTCCTTTGAGAATAAGGTCGTTGGCTCTTTCTGCTTGTCCGTTCGTCTGGGGATGGGCGACTGAAGCGTAGTCGACTCGTGTGCCTTGAGACGCGCAGAAGGCTTTGAATTGGTCGGAATCGAAGTTTGACCCATTATCCATGATAATGCTATGCGGAACTCCATATCTGAATATCATCTCCCTGATGAAGCTAATAGCAGTGCCGGCATCAAGATTCTTGATAGGCTTGGCTTTGATCCACTTGGTAAACTTGTCGACTGCCACCAGGACATGGGTGAAGCCGCTCCTGCCAGTCCTCAGTGGTCCAACCATATCTAATCCCCAAACGGCGAAGGGCCATATGATTGGAATGGTCTTCAGGGCTGAGGCGGGCTTGTGCGACATATTGGAGTAGAACTGACATCCTTCACACTTGTCGACTATCTCTTTTGCCATTTCATTTGCTCTGGGCCAGTAAAAACCTGCCCGGTATGCTTTAGCCACAATAGCCCGAGAGGACGCATGATGGCCACAGGTCCCCGAGTGGATATCGTTAAGAATTATCCGACCCTCTTCCGGCATTATGCATTTCTGGCTGGCTCTAGTCACGCTTTCTCTATACAACTGTCCCTTCATCACAGTAAAGGCTTTGGATCAACGCACGATCTATCGAGCCTCTTCTTCATTCTTTGGGAGCTCTTTCCTTAGGATATACGCGATGTATGGCACTGTCCAGTCGGGAATGATAACCAAAACTTCCATGATTAGGTCGACCACGACTGGGACCTCAACTTTAGTCGGATCTGTGGCACTTTTTGATTGCGGGGCTTCTTCGGTGAAAGGATCCTCTTGAACTGACGGTGTGTGAATATGTTCCAAAAACACACCACTGGGAATGGCTTCTCTCTTGGAACCTATCTTTGCCAGGTCATCAGCTGCTTGATTTTTCAGTCGAGGTATATGATGAAGCTCTAACCCCTCGAATTTCTTCTCCAGCTTTCTTACTGCGTTGCAGTAACCAGTCATGGCTGGGCTTCTGACGTCCCACTCCTTCATCACTTGGTTAACCACCAAATCCGAGTCGTCGTAGACCATGAGGCGACGGACGCCGAGTGAAATGGCCATACGCAACCCATACAAAAGTGCTTCGTATTCTGCTTCGTTATTGGAGGAATCAAAGTGAATCTGGAGTACATATCTGAGCTTATCTCCTCTAGGGGAAACCAACACTACCCCAACACCGGAACCATTCAGCATCTTAGAACCATCGAAGAACATGGTCCAGTGCTCCGAGTGAACTTGAGTCGATAGTTGCTGTTTAGTCCATTCGGCAAGGAAATCTGCTATTGCTTGGGACTCGATAGCTTTCTTTGCCTCAAATCTGATATCCAGGGGAAGGAGTTCAATCGCCCATTTTGCCACTCGACCAGTTGCATCTCTGTTGTGCAGAATCTCTGATAATGGGGCGTCGCTGACGACTGTAATGGTATGGCCAGAGAAGTAGTGAGCAACTTACTTCGCGGTCATATAAATCCCATATACAAGCTTCTGATAATGAGGGTATCTTTGCTTTGATGGGGTCAGGACTTCAAAAATATAATATACTGCGCGCTGAACTTTGAAGGCTTTCCCTTCTTATTCCCGCTCGACCGTAAGTACTGTACTGACGACTTGTCCTGTGGCTGCAATGTAAAGCAGCAAAGGCTCTTTGCTGATTGGGGCAGCAAGCACCGGCTAGGTGGAAAGCAGGGCTTTTAGCTCTGTAAACGCTGCATCAGCTTCAGGACTCCACTCGTACTTGTCTGACTTCCTCATTAGTCAGTAAAGAGGCAACGCCTTTTCACCGAGACGAGAGATGAATCGACTTAAAGCGGCCATGCAACCAGTAAGCTTCTGAACATCGTGCACACGCACAGGTCTTTTCATTCGGAGTATAGTGCTCACTTTTTCTGGATTTGCGTCGATTCCTCGTTCGGAAACGAGAAAACCGAGTAATTTTCTGCCAAGAACTCCGAATGTGCACTTTGATGGATTAAGCTTGATATCATACCTCCTGAGGTTGGCAAATGTTTCAGCGAGGTCAGTCAGTAGGTCGGAACCTTTCCGTGACTTGACCACAATGTCATCCATGTATGCTTCCACATTCCGATTGATTTGAGTGAGCAAACACTTCTGAATCATCCTCATGAACGTGGCTCCGGCATTCTTGAGGCCGAATGGCATGGTGACATAACAGAAGCACCCGAATGGGGTGATGAAAGCCGTTTTGATCTCATCGGGTCCATACAGACGGATCTGGTGGTACCCGGAGTAGGAGTCTAAGAAAGACAACCGCTCACATCCCGTAGTCGAGTCGACTATTTGGTCGATGCGGGGGAGAGGAAAATGATCTTTCGGGCAGGCCCGATTGATATGTTTAAAGTCAATGCACATGCAAAGTGACTTGTCCTTCTTGGGGACCATGACAACATTGGCGAGCCACTCGGAGTGGTAAATCTCTCGGATAAACTCTGCTGCTAAGAGCTGAGCCACCTCTTCGCCAATGGCCTTCCTTTTTTGGACGGCAGACCGTCGCAGATGTTCCTTGACAGGCTTTGCCTTTGAATCGACTCGTAGATGGTGCTCAGCCAGCCCCCTGGGTACACCTGGCATGTCAGAAGGCTTCCATGCGAAGATGTCCCAGTTCTCACGGAGGAACTGGATGAGCGCTTCTTCCTATTTGGGGTCGAGTGTTGTGGAGATATTAGTCGGAGCAGCGTTGGGATCGGTCGGGTGGATGTGAACTGGCTTTGTCTCACTGGACGACTGAAACGCTGATTCTGTAGCGGGCTTCTTAGCTCGTAACAAATCACTCGGGTCTGCATTTCTCTGGTGTTCCTGCCACTCTTCTGCTACCATCTGAGCATCGGTGATCTTTGAGCCTTTCTGAAAGCACTCTTCCGCCTTCTTGCGATTACTAGTAACAATAATCACACCTTTAGGGCCAGGCATCTTCAATTTGAGGTACACATAACATGGTCGAGCCATAAAAAGTGCATAAGCTGGCCTGCCCAAAATAGCATGATAGGCACTCTGGAAATCCACAACCTCAAATGTCAACTTTTCTTTTCGGAAATTTTTGGAATCACCAAAAACAACATCAAGAGCAATCTGGCCGAGTGACGCGGCCTTCTTGCCAGGAATGACTCCATAGAAACTCATGTTGCTTGTGCTGAGTCTGGACATCGGGATGCCCATCCCTTTCAGTGTCTCTGCGTACAATATATTCAAACTACTGTCGCCATCCATCAATACTTTAGTCAGCCGAGTGCCTTCGATGACTGGGTCGACCACCAGAGCTTGCCTCCCAGGGGTGGCTATGTGCGTCGGGTGATCAGACTTTTCAAATGTGATGGCCGTCTGAGACCACTTCAGATAATTAGGTATCGCCGGAGCAACCATATTCACCTCTCGGTTTATAACTTTCAGTCGACTTTTGCTCTCAACGTCAGCAAAAATCACCAAAGTAGAATTGACCTGGGGATATTCCTCATCACTATCTCCCTTGTCCTCAACTTTGTCCGACTCCTTTTCTTTATCTTTGGACTGTTTCCCTTGGAACTGCTGTATCAAGAGTCGACACTGTCGAGTGGTATGCTTCGGGTAAATGAAATTACCCTCTTCATCTTTCTTCGTGTGGATGTGGCACGGCAAATCCATCACGTCATTTCCTTCTTTATCCTTCACTTTCTTGGGATTCCAAGGCCCTCTGGGCTTCCCTTTGAACTTTCCTTGAGTCACGGCCAAGGCTTCTCCAGGAGCAGTGGGCTCGGCTTTCCGCTTTTGCTTCCGACTGGAGTTCCCTCCTCCGGTTTCGTGGGCGACTGACTTGTGCTTGCCACTCCGGAGCCGATCCTCTTCCTCACCATTGGCATACTTGGTGGCTATCTACATCATTCGACTCAGAGACATGTCTCCGGTTCGACCGAATTTCAGGTTCAGCTCTCTGTACTTAACACCTTCCTTGAAGGCACAAACTGCCTGGTGATCAGACACATTCTCTACCGTGTGATGCAATGTGATCCATCTCTGGATGTAATCTCTCAAAGTCTCGTTTGGCTTCTGCACACAAGTTTGCAGCTCTGTCAGCGCTGTTGGTCGTTTGCAAGTTCCCTCAAACGTTCTGACAAACACTCAGGAAAGATCTTCCCAAGTGTAAATGCTGCTAGGTGCTAACTGATTCAGCCATGCTCTGGCCGAGCCCTCCAGCATAAGAGGCAAATGCTTCATGGCCACCTCATCGTTACCGCCGCCGATCTGAACAGCCACTCGGTAGTCCTCAAGCCAAGTGTCGGGCTTGGACTCACCAGTGAACTTGCTGACTCCAGTCGCCAACCTGAAGTTGGGAGGAATCACCGCGGCCCTGATGACTCTGCTGAAGCACTCTGGTCCTGAGACGTGCACTCTGCTGCTAGTGGGTACATCTCTGTCGTTACCCTCTCGGTGAGCTCTGGTCCTGTCGACCAGACCTTGAACGATAATGGACCTCGCATCAAAGCCTGGTTCCCTGGGGTCGACTGGAATCCTTCGCCCAACACTATGCTGACGTCTATCATCCTGCTGTCGAGGCACGTACGATCCACCCCTTGGGGGAGGGGTGGGCACTCGACGTCGATCATCGCGATCGAATCGGTGATCATACTGCTCACGGTTCTTGTATTGGTCATGCCGGTCTCCATGTCCCTCACGCCTCGGGGGTGATCTGGGGCTGTGAGCCGAGTGAACTGTATTTCCGATTACAGATCTGCTGTGAATCCTATTCCGCGACTGCGATACAGCTGAATTTTGGTCTCCTACTGCGCGGAGCAAATCTCTGATCTGCATCAAACCTCTGCCAGCCTCTGACTGGGAAGGCTAGATTGACTCTGCTATACGGGCCGCAGCTGCTAAATTCTGAATCGGAGTTCGATATACCTGAGTTGGTGGTGGAAAGAGCTGACGTCAACTGGAGTCCGGAACCCATTGCCGCGCATGCTCGTCGAGTGCTCGCTGAAGGTTCTCCAGTCGAGTGCGCTCAGCCAAGTTGGCCAAGCGCGCGTCCTCTAAGGCACGAGCCTCAGGGGTTTCTCCAACGATAGGAGTGTGAAGTGCATCCATGTTCCGGCGGCGAAGTTCTTCCCTCTGCAGCGAATTGAGGGGCTCGGGGAGGTACTATTCATGGGCATGCGACGGATCGCCTCCGCCGTTGCCTCGTTCGACGCCGGGAAAACCGGGAGGACCGCGTGGTCCATTGACCATCAGAATCTCCGCCGCTGGATCACTGATGTCGCACTCGGATGCAGTCTCTGCGGAGCCAGTCAACAGGTCGAACAGGCCGTAGAGAGATTCGTCGGGCTCGATTGTCGTGACTTGGGGGGTGGCCGACTGGTGGTCCACCGCGTGCCTCACCCACCGTTGAAGCCTCGACCGACCGGAGCGCTTATGCCAGCGGGAAGCAGGGAGGGAGGATGACACAACGACCGACCGATACTGGGTCGACAGTTGCTGCAGGAGGACGCCGCGGACACACGCGCGAAAGTGCGTCGCTCCGCGGACTGGGAGCGCGTCGTAGTCGAGCGGAGCCTCCTGAAGCCAAGCAGAGTCGTCGGCGATGAACATGAGCGCGCCGAGACGGATTTCGCGGCCCTCGACCAAAACTCCACCTTAAACCATGATCAAGGAGATCGGAAAAATTGCAACTTCTCCAATAAGTCGCTAAGACACTTGCCCCAAGGTGGGCGCCAACTGTCGTGGTTCTAAGTCTGACAGTAGTGTAGGGGGGTACTAATTGAGAGGCAAGATCCTAGCTATGGAGTAGTTGTACACGTAAGAGTTTTACGAGTTCAGGTCCTTCTCGGAGGAAGTAACAGCCCTACATCTCGGTACCCGGAGGTGGTCGACTGGATTATATGCGTGAGAATTACCGGGGTGCGAACCCTTTACACTGAGGAGGGGGGTGGCTTATATAGAGTTCGCCAGACCCCTCCAGCCCTCAGTTATGCAGGGTTTAAATTACATTAAGATCGGGGGTTACTGGTAACGCCCACATAAAGTGCTATGAAGGTCATTAAGGCTACTTAATGACAGACCGTTACCCGCAGAGTGACTTTAGATCTCCTAGCAGTCGAGTGATTAGCTTCATGGTCGAGTGTCTTCGAGTTCGTCGAGTGGAACACCTCTAGGTCGACTGACAGGTGGTTTCTTCTAGAGATGTCCTTGGGTAGGGTAGTTTGGACAGGTCCATGACCCTACCCTAGGTACATAGCTCCATCACTCATTGCCGTCGATCACCCGCGCCGATCTCGTCGCCGGCACCACCGTGGTGAGGCTCGTGTTCTTACCTTCTTTCTGAAAGGAAAAAATTCTTACTCGTATGATTTAGGTAGATACTTGTATAATTTTCTTACTTTTATTATTGTTTGTTATTATATAATGCGATGGTTTTGGTATCCGTCCCCGTCGGCTCTCGTCCTGTCTATGATTCGGATGTGGTATATTATCTTTTATAACTATTTGTTTCATTTAGTGTTTATGACAATTATGCCGACCAACGTGACATAGATATTTTTATCTAGGAGGTATGTGAACTGGAAATTCCAACCGACCCTCTGGTCGAGAGGTTAAATTTAGTTGAAAAAGAAAACAATTACTTGAAGAAAAAATTGAAAAGAATTGATGAGGAGAAGATGGCATTGGAGTTGCATGTTGCAGATGTCGTCGATGATCACAAGATCAAGAAGGATGCAATGCGCTTGAAGATTAGTAAGATTAGAAAATATGCCATTCATAATAAGGCTTGGTATCATTATGCCGTTGGATCAATTGTTACCTTAGTTGCGATTATGCCCGCAGCTTCCACCACCAAGGCCGCCGCCTTGCATCTAGACACTCCGGAGACCATCAAAGGTACGGGCTTTGAGCTGACCGGCATGACCTAAGCACCATTGGAACCACCGGTGGCCGTCCCACCCCGAACCCCGATCTGCAGCCAAGAGGCACTAGGCCTGGAAGAGGGGAGGGGAGCGGAGCACGTCCGGACCGGCGCACCCCTGTGCTAGTGACAGGTAGTCGGTCTACCCATCCATCCATCAGCCTCCCTTGCGTCACCCCTGACGCCCTACCACGACCACCGGCCAGATCCAGGCGAGGAAGAAGCAGCCACCCGTCTGCCGGCGAGGGCCCCCGAATCGGCCGCACCCAACCACCGAAGAGGGCCTCTAGAGGAGCCAGCAACCTGACCCGCACCTCCACCGTGACGCCATGGCGCCCCGCCGTCAGGTACTGTCACCCGCCTCGAGCAGAGCCGCCGTAGCCTGCGGGCCAAAACCAGCCGACGCCGCCACCTCGGTCACGCATCCGCCGTGTACCACCTGTCGTGGATCTAACTCTGACAGTAGAGTGGGGGTAGGTATGGAGAGGCAAGGTCCTAGCTATGGAGAGGTTGTAAACACAAGAGATGTACGAGTTCAGGCCCTTCTCGGAGGAAGTAAAAGCCCTACGTCTCGGAGCCCGGAGGCGGTCGAGTGGATTATGTGTATATGGATTACAGGGTGTCGAACCCTTCTACCTGTGGAGGGGGGTGGCTTATATAGAGTGCGCCAGGACCCCAGCCAACCCACGTAATGAAGGGTTTAAAGTACGTTAAGTCTGGGGCGTTACTGGTAACGCCCCACATAAAGTGTCTTTACTACCATAAAGTCTACTTAATTACAGACCGTTGTAGTGCAGAGTGCCTCTTGACCTTCTGGTGGTCGAGTGAGTCTTCGTGGTCGAGTCCTTCAAGTCAGTCGAGTGAGTCCCTCGCAGGTCGACTGGAAGGTGATCTCTTCTAAGGGTGTCCTTGGGCAGGGTACTTAGATCAGGTCTGTGACCCTACCCTAGGTACATGACTCCATCATTAGCCCCCGAGTGGATTGAGGCTGGAGTGATGAAGGAGTTGAGGTTGTTTCCGATTAGCCTTCGCATACTGGTCGTGTGCTGTTTTGAACCAAAAAATCTCTTTGTTGATAGTGAGCAACTTTTCTTCAGTCGACTCGATCCATTCTTTTCCTTCGTCGAGTGATCTTTTGGACTTCGCCGATTTCCGAGCGACGGATCGCAGGAAACCCCGCGTCTGGTAGACCGATCTGCCGTTCGCGGATTTTGTGGGATACGAAATTTGGGGAAGCGCGCGAAGCGGGGCGGACCGCGGCGCTCGGATGGGATAGGGCATAGACGCCTCGATCTCCGCGCCACTTTTTTCGCCACGTATCACGTCCGCGCAACTGTTTCAGGATATGATTAGATCGACCGGGCCCACCTGTCATTCACTCGGAAGGGATCTTATAAACGCGCCCGGCGAGGGTTTTTTGGGCAGTGCCTCAGCATTCTCTCTCTGCTCCCTTCGTCTCCGCCCAATGCGCCCTCTCTCGCCTCCGCACAACTTCTCCTCGCACGTCTCGCCGGCAGCTATGGTCAAGGAGAAGACGGCGGTGCTGGAACGCGCGAAGAAGGCGTCGGCGACGGAGAAGGCGAAGGGGAGATCCTCCAGTCGTGGCGGGTCTTCGTCTAGATCTCGCCTGCCGAAAGGCTGGGTCCAGGGGGATTGGATCCAATCGACCATCACGGAGACGGATCTCCTCGACATGGCCAACGAGGGCCTGATCCCTCATGGAGCTGCAAGGCTTCCGGGGAAAGAGTGGCAGCCCCAGCCGGAAGAGGGTGAGTGCGTGCTTCTGGCTACCCATGTCGACCGCGGATTTTCTTTGCCGCCGAGCGTTTTCTTCCGTGGTTTCTTGAACTTCTTTGCAGTGCAACTCCACCACTTCACCCCAAATTCTATCGCCTATCTTGCCGCGTTTGTGTCCATGTGTGAGAGTTTTCTGGGTTGTCGACCGCATTGGGGCTTGTTCAAGCACATATTCACGTGTCGTTCTCAGACCGTGAAGAAGGCGAGCCCAGGCGACGAAAAAACCCGAGTTGTCCAAATGTGTGGGGGTCTGGGGATCCAGGTGAGGAACAAGAGCACCTTCCCAGCCATGACATTTCCCGAGTCAGTCAGAGGCTGGCAGTCGACCTGGTTCTACTGCCAGGATCAGCCGACGCCGGGGCAGTCGAGTGGACTCCCTCAGTTCACCATGGGCCGAGTGAACAAGCCCTCCTCTCTGAAGGTGATTCCGGAGGAGAAAGCCGACGTGAAGATGTTGATGGAGCGTGTAGTTCAGTTGGTTCGGGAGTGAGTGACGGGTATGGATCTCCTGGAGGTTTTTCTTAGGCGTCGTATCCAGCCTCTTCAGTTCCGGAGCCATTGCATGTGGTTGTACCGCGGGACTGAGGATGAGACTCGGGTCAATCCAGAAGCAGTCGACGACGCCACTCTGGAAAGGTGGATGGTCGCTGTTACTGGGAACAAGGATAACCCTCGTGGAGCCAGAAGGATTCCTCCACTCGACCACCACAGCGATCCAAACAAGGTATGTCCGCTCCACTTCCCATTGTATTCTTGTCACGTTTATTTCTGTTTTCTCTGCCGATCGGTCGACTGATCTTTGTCTTGATGTCTATCAGGTCCTCACTGAGCTGTACTCGATGCCCAATGGAGCACAGGCTCCGACTGAGGAGGGAGAAGCGAGCGGGGGCGAGAGCCAGGAGGAGGAGTGGGACTCGGACGCCGCTGAGGATGATGATGATGATGATGACGATGACGATGATGATGATGAAGACGAAGAGGAGGAGGAGGAGGAGGTCGCACCACCGCGCTCGGAAAGGCGGTCGAAGCTTGTCCATGACCCTGCGGCTGAACGTGGCAAGGGGGTTGCGACTGTTACACAGTCGACCAAGTGCCCTCGGACCACCTCTCCGGCGCCGACTGAAAAGGCGTCGAAGCAGCCCAGGGCGGCCCCGTCAAAGCCGACCAAGCTCCTGCCGAAGATGAAGGTGTCCATCCCCACCATATCAGGGTAATCATGCTGCTTAAGTCTTCTTGTTTTGTGCGAACTTTATCTCTGGTTGGCGCTGGAGTTAGTCGACTGATTCTTTGGAGTTGTAGTGCTGCTACTTCTGAGACCTCAGCCCGGGCTGACGACCATGAGATGGAGGACGCAGCAACCTCAAAACCTGGTACTATACTCTTAACACCGTTTCTAGTCGACTGACTCATGATCTTTAATTTTGATTCTTTTTCTCTAGCTCCATCCAATGTTGTTATCACTCTCCCTAATGATGATGAAGATGAGGAACCGCTGAAGCACAGAAGGAGTAGGAAAGCGTCTGCCGGCAGGGTGTCCCAGGATGTGACGGTGTCTGAGACTCTAGTCGCGGAGGAGGAGAACACCACTCGACACACTGTGTCCTTCGCAGATCCACTGACGAGTGCTCTGCAGCCCTCCCTCTTCACGATGCACCACGTCCCAGAGGACCAAGCTGGCGCCGCGAAGGAGGCGATACGCCAGGCAGGGATCATGATGGAGCAGTTGAAGACCATCCGTGACGCGAGCCAGGCAGCTTACGACGCCAGTTCCGCCCTTCAAAGCAATGTTCAGGTCAGTCGACCACCGCTTGTTCTTGTTAGGATATGCTATCAAAAACTTTCCTTTCCAGAATTTATAGTAATCACCCAGTGGGTGTGTCGATTTAAACTCCGTGTTAGCGGGGGCACGCTGAGTGCACCCGCTGGGTGTAGTCCCCAAGGCTAAGGTCGACTGCTGGCAGTCGGCCTTAGGCTTTATAAGTTCAGTCTTTCCATCATTCGACAAGGTCGACTGGTCGACTCTGTCTTCAATAGGATTAGTGGGGGCACGCTGAGTGCACCCACTGGGTGTAGTCCCCGAGATGTGGTCGACTGCTTGCAGTCGATTACAGTCTTAAAGAATACATCTTGTTTTTTTTTGAGGTCGACTGGTCGACTCTGTCTTCAATAGGATTAGTGGGGGCACGTTGAGTGCACCCACTGGGTGTAGTCCCCGAGACTACGGTCGAATGCTTGTATTCGGCTGTAGTCTTAGAAATGCATGATTTTTCCTTTTCCACTCGGAAGTGAATTATCTTTGACATTTAGTCGATTGATTCTTTGCAGAGATCCTGTGGCCTTGCGGCTCGCTACGCTGAGCTGGAAAACAAGCACATTCAGCTCGAGCTGGATTTGAAGCTGGCTCAGGAGAATCTGACGAAGGCAAAGGAGGAGACCAAAGGTATGTTTGGCGAGATCTCGACGACTGCTTTTTCCCTTTATTTGTGTCAAAATCTGATCTTGCTGTAACTTGCAGGTAAGGTGAAGGAGGCCCAACAGAAAAAGGACCTTGAACTAGCTGAGAAGATCAAGCTTGCTGACGAGAAGTTAGCTTCAGTCACCAAGCTTGAACAAGAAAATACCAATCTGAAAGCTGCTCTTGGGAAGAAAAATGATCTGGAGGCCTTCCTGAGTGATCTTGCCAAGAAGCTGTTCCTTATGCTTGAAGGTAAACCTTTACGCTCAACAACCATTTTCAACTGTGATTTTTCCATTCGACCATTGCCTTGACTCGGTGATCGCCCTTGCAGAATTTTGTCAAAATTTCGAAGAAGAGACTAGCCGGCTGGAACCAAACCTTGACCCCGTCAATTCTCCGATGAACAACGAAGTTGCCATGAATGTTTTCCGACTGGAGTCCCGTGTTGCAGCTGTCGTGGACTATCTTGCAAGGCTGAAGGTCGCCACATCTCGCATTGACTCAACGCTCTGGCCCAGGGAGACACTCCAGAACGACCTCGAGTCGCTGATGGCTCGCTTGAACACGGTCCCTGGTCGAGTGCAGGAGTGGAAAAAGTCCTCGGCTCGGTGCGGTGCAGATGTTGCTCTGTGTCTGGCCCGAGTCCACTGCAAAGATGCGCCAGAAGACAAGCTGGCGGCCCTCCGGGTGGCCAACACCAAGAAACACGACTTCAGGTCCTTTATGGAAACTTTCATTGCTGCTGCCACTCGGATCGCAGATGGAATTGATCTTGATGAGTTTGTTGCACCTTCCAGCCCTCCACAGGAGGGGTAAAAAACTTCTTTTAAGCTCGACGCTTTAAATTTGCCTCGGTATGCCGAGTGGAGTTGTAACCGATAAACCTTAACAGGCTTAGCGCCTGAGCGCTTTCGGTTCCTTTAGGTATCGTTCCGAACTTGAATTTGATGTTTGAATATGATTGCTTTTGGCTTGAAATGTCTTTTGCAGGTTCAAAGCAAGACGCTCACTGCAGTCGACTTATTCCTTAATCCACTTAGGTGAGCACTGGGCTGCAGCTAAGCCCCCGAGTGAGAGGTTTGCTCTTCACTCGGTAGAATTTTTATATCTTAGGTGAGCACTGGGCTGCAGCTAAGCCCCCGAGTGAGAGGTTTGCTCTTCACTCGGTAGGATTTTTATATCTTAGGCGAGCACTGGGCTGCGGCTAAGCCCCTGAGTGAGAGGTTTGCTCTTCACTCGGTAGGATTTTTATATCTTAGGCGAGCACTGGGCTGCAGCTAAGCCCCCGAGTGAGAGGTTAGCTCTTCACTCGGTAGGATTTTTATATCTTAGGCGAGCACTGGGCTGCGGCTAAGCCTCCGAGTGAGAGGTTTGCTCTTCACTCGGTAGGATTTTTATAACTT
>NC_057807.1:341577608-341585020 GCF_018294505.1 Triticum aestivum | reverse complement strand
TTACCACTCGGTAGGATTTTATTTAATCTTAGGCGAGTACTTGGACTGCAGCTAAGCCTCCGAGTGGAAGTCTGGCTTACCACTCGGTAGGATTTTTATAACTTAGGCGAGCACTGGGCTGCAGCTAAGCCCCCGAGTGAGAGGTTTGCTCTTCACTCGGTAGGATTTTGATAACTTAGGCGAGTACTTGGACTGCAGCTAAGCCCCCGAGTGGAAGTCTGGCTTACCACTCGGTAGGATTTTATTTAATCTTAGGCGAAACGGATTCACAGCTAAGCCTCCGAGTGGGAGTCTGGCTCACCACTCGGTAAGGATTTTTACAAACTTAGGCGAAACGGATTCGCGGCTAAGCCTCCGAGTGGGAGTCTGGCTCACCACTCGGTAAGGATTTTTACAAACTTAGGCGAAACGGATTCGCGGCTAAGTCACCCACTGAGGGGAAAATTTTATTGGACAAAATAAAAAGTGACAAAAATTATGGAGGAACTATGACACTATTATTTTGAAATCCATGAACTACAGGAGTACTTTATTGCAACTCATCCGAGTGATAAACTTAAGTGTAAAATGGGCGGAGTAGTTCCGCGTTCCAAGCTCGGGGCTCGTCGATATTATGTTCGACGTTGTAAAGACGGTACGCCCCGTTGTGGAGAACTTTGGTGACGATGAAGGGTCCTTCCCAAGAAGGAGCAAGCTTGTGATGTTTCTTCTGATCCACTCGGAGAACTAAATCTCCTTCCTGGAAGGTTCGACCCCTCACATTTCTGGAGTGGAAACGACGCAAATCTTGTTGGTAGATGGTCGATCGGATCAGAGCCATCTCCCTTTCTTCCTCTAAAAGGTCGACTGCGTCCTGCCGCGCTTGTTCAGCTTCTGCTTCGTTGTAGATCTCAACTCGAGGAGCATTGTGGAGAAGATCACTCGGCAAGACTGCTTCAGCTCCGTAGACCAAGAAGAATGGAGTTCTTCCGGTCGATCGATTAGGTGTGGTCCGCAATCCCCAAAGCACCGAGGGAAGTTCGTCGACCCACGCTCCAGCTGCATGCTTGAGATCACGCATCAGTCGGGGTTTCAATCCCTTGAGAATCAGGCCATTGGCTCGCTCTGCTTGTCCATTCGTCTGCGGATGGGCGACTGAAGCGTAGTCGACTCGTGTGCCTTGAGAGTTGCAGAAATCCCTAAATTCCTCCGAGTCAAAGTTCGACCCATTATCCGTAATGATGCTGTGCGGGACTCCATATCTGAATATCAGTTCTCTGATGAAGCTAACAACAGTACCGGCGTCAAGGTTCTTGATTGGTTTAGCCTCAATCCACTTGGTGAACTTGTCGACTGCCACCAGTACATGCGTGAAGCCGCTTCGACCTGTTCTCAAAGGACCGACCATGTCCAACCCCCATACTGCGAAAGGCCAGACGAGTGGAATGGTCTTCAGAGCTGATGCAGGCTTATGCGACATGTTCGAGTAGAACTAACATCCCTCGCACTTATCCACTATTTCCTTTGCCATCTCATTCGCCTTTGGCCAGTAAAATCCGGCTCGGTACGCTTTGGCCACGATGGTCCGAGAGGACGCATGATGACCACAGGTCCCCGAGTGGATATCATTAAGGATGATTCGACCTTCTTCTGGTGTTATGCACTTCTGACCAACTCCAGTCGCGCTTTCTCTATATAACTATCCTTTGATTACGCTAAAGGCTTTAGATCGTCGGACGATCTGTCGAGCCTCTTCCTCATCCTCCGGAAGCTCTTTTCTTAGGATATACGCAGTATACGGAACTGTCCAGTCGGGGATGACCACCAAGACCTCCATGACCAAGTCGACCACTGCTGGGACTTCAACCTCAGTCGGATCTGTGGCACTCTTGGGCTGTGGAGCTTCTTCGGTGAAAGGATCTTCTTTGACTGATGGAGTGTGAATATGCTCCAAGAATACACCACTCGGAATGGCTCCTCTCTTGGAACCTATCTTTGCTAGATCATCAGCTGCTTGATTTTTCAGTCGGGGTATATGATGGAGCTCCAACCCCTCGAACTTCTTTTCCAGCTTCCTCACTGCACTGCAGTATACAGTCATGGCTGGGCTTCTCACGTCCCACTCCTTCATCACTTGGTTGACCACTAAATCTGAATCGCCATAGACCATCAGGCGACGGACGCCGAGTGAAATGGCCATGCGCAATCCGTATAAGAGGGCCTCATACTCTGCCTCATTGTTGGAGGAATCAAAGTGAATCTGGAGCACATATCTGAGCTTATCTCCTCTGGGGGAAACCAGGACAACCCCAGCACCGGAACCATTCAACATCTTAGAGCCATCAAAAAACATGGTCCAATGCTCCGAGTGAACTTCAGTCGACTGCTGCTGTTCAATCCACTCGGCGAGGAAATCTGCTATTGCCTGGGACTTAATGGCTTTCTTTGCCTCAAACTTGATATCAAGGGGAAGAAGTTCAATCGCCCATTTCGCCACTCGACCAGTTGCATCTCTGTTGTGCAAAATCTCTAATAGTGGAGCGTCGCTGACGACTGTGATGGAATGATCAGAGAAATAATGAGCAACCTTCTTTGTGGTCATGTATATTCCATACACAAGCTTCTGATAATGAGGATATCTCTGCTTGGATGGAGTCAAGACTTCAAACAAATAATACACTGGGCGCTGAACTTTGAAAGCTTTTCCTTCTTCTTCCCGCTCGACCGTAAGCACCGTACTGACGACTTGTCCTGTGGCTGCGATATAGAGCAACAGAGGCTCGTTGCTGATTGGAGCAGCAAGCACCGGCTGGGTGGAGAGCAGAGCTTTTAGCTCGGCAAACGCTGCATCAGCTTCTGGAGTCCACTCGAACTTGTCTGCCTTCTTCATTAGTCGGTAAAGAGGCAATGCCTTTTCACCGAGTCGTGAGATGAATCGACTTAATGCGGCCAAGCATCCAGTAAGCTTCTGGACATCGTGCACTCGCACAGGGCGTTTCATTCGGAGAATAGTGCCGATCTTTTCTGGATTAGCGTCGATCCCTCGCTCGGAAACGAGAAAATCGAGTAACTTGCCACCGGGAACTCCGAATGTGCACTTTGATGGATTGAGCTTGATATCATACCTTCTGAGGTTGGCAAATGTTTCGGCGAGGTCAACGAGCAGGTCGGAACCTTTTCGTGACTTGATGACGATATCATCCATATACGCTTCCACATTCCGACTGATTTGAGTGAGTAGACACTTCTGAATCATTCGCATAAATGTGGCTCCGGCATTCTTGAGGCCGAATGGCATGGTGATATAGCAGAAGCACCCGAATAGAGTGATGAAAGCTATTTTTACCTCGTCGGGTCCGTACTGACGGATCTGGTGGTACCCGGAGTAGGCGTCTAGAAAAGACAATCTCTCGCATCCCGCGGTCGAGTCAACAATTTGATCTATGCGAGGGAGAGGAAAATGATCTTTCGGGCAGGCCCGGTTGATGTGCTTGAAATCAATGCACATTCGGAGCGATATGTCCTTCTTAGGAACCAGGACGACATTAGCGAGCCATTCGGAGTGGAATATCTCTCGGATAAATCCTGCCGCCAACAGTCGAGCCACTTCCTCACCAATGGCTTTTCTCTTCTGGACGGCGGACCGCCGAAGATGCTCTTTGACTGGTTTTGCTGATGAGTCGACTCTTAGGCGATGCTCAGCCAGTCCCCTGGGAACACCTGGCATGTCAGCGGGCTTCCATGCAAAAATGTCCCAGCTCTCACGGAGGAACTGGATGAGCGCTTCTTCCTATTTCGGGTCGAGTGTTGTGGAGATGTGGGTCAGGGCTGCATCGGGGTCGGTCGGGTGAATGTGAACAGGCTTCGTCTCACCGGACGACTAAAATGCAGATTCTGTGGCGGGTTTCTTGGATCGCAGCAAATCACTCGGATCTGCATTTTGCTTGTATTCTTCAAACTCGACCGCTGTCACCTAGGAATCAGCAATCTTTGAGCCTTTCTGAAAGCACTCTTCTGCCTTTTTCCGATCATCGGTGATAGTGATCACTCCTTTGGGGCCGGGCATCTTCAATTTGAGGTACACGTAACATGGTCGAGCCATGAACCGTGCATAAGCTGGTCTTCCCAAAATGGCATGGTATCCACTCTGAAAATCTACGACCTTAAACGTCAACTTCTCTTTGCGAAAATGTTTCGAATCACCAAACACCACGTCCAGAGCTATTTGGCCGAGTGACTCGGCTTTCTTCCCTGGTATAACTCCATGAAAGCTCATGTTACTGGTGCTCAGTCGGGACATCGGAATGCCCATTCCTTTCAGTGTGTCTGCATACAACAAATTCAGCCCGCTACCACCGTCCATCAGCACTTTTGTCAGTCGAGTGCCTTCGACAACTGGATCGACCACCAAATCTTGCCTCCCAGGGGTGGCAATATGAGTCGGGTGATCACATTGGTCGAATGTGATGGGTGTTTGGGACCATTTCAGATAATTTGCTTTTGCTGGGGTAACCATGTTCACCTTGCGGTTAATGACTTTCAATCGACTCTTGCTTTCCACATCTGCAAAGATCATCAGAGTGGAGTTGACATGCGGATATCCTTCCTCACTGTCCTCCTTGTCTTCGGCCTTGTCCGACTCCTTTTCCTTGTCTTTAGACTGTTTTCCTTGAAACTGCTGGATTAGGAGTCGACATTGGCGCGTGGTATGCTTTGGGTAAATGATATTCCCCTCTTCGTCTTTCTTCGTGTGGATGTGACACGGCATATCCATCACATCGTTCCCTTCTTTATCCTTTACCTTCTTAGGGTTCCAGGATCCTTTTGGTTTCCCTTTAAACTTTCCATGAGCCACGGCCAGAGCCTCTCCAGGAGCTGCCGGTTCAGCCTTCCGCTTCTGTTTCCGACTGGTGTTTCCCTTCTCCGACTGGCTCGGCTTGTGCTTGCCACTTCGGAGTCGGTCTTCTTCTTCGCCGTTGGCGTACTTGGTAGCAATTTCCATCATCCGACTCAAGGTCATGTCTCTGGTTCGACCAAATTTCAAACTCAATTCTCTGTTCTTGACACCATCCTTGAAGGCGCAGACTGCCTAATGATCAGACACATTCTCCACAGTATGGTGCAAAGTGATCCATCTCTGAATATACTCCCTGAGAGTCTCATTGGTCTTCTGCACGCAGACTTGCAGCTCCGTCAATCCAGCCGGTCGCTTGCAAGTTCCTTCAAACGTTCTGACGAACACTCGGGACAGATCTTCCCAAGTGTAAATGCTGCTAGGAGGTAGCTGATTCAACCACGCTCTGGCAGAACCTTCCAACATGAGGGCCAAATGCTTCATGGCCACCTCGTCATTCCCACCACCAATCTGAACCGCCACTCGGTAGTCCTCAAGCCAAGTTTCAGGCTTAGACTCACCGGTGAACTTGCTGACTCCTGTTGCCAACCTGAAATTGGGAGGAATCACTGCGGCCCTGATAGCTCTGCTGAAACATTCCGGACCAGAAACATGCACTTGACTGCTCGTGGGCACATCTCTGTCGAGTCCACCTCGATGGGCTCTGTTCCGGTCGACCAAGCCTTGCACAATAATGGATCGCGCATCGAAGCCTGGTTCTCTGGGGTCGACTGGAACTCTTCGCCCCGCACTGAACTGACGTCTGTCATCTTGCTACCGAGGAGCGTAAGACCAACCCCTCGGAGGAGAAGTGGGCACTCGACGCCTATCATCCCGGTCGTGTCGGTCTCCATATTGGTCTCGCCGATTCTCGCGCCCTTCACGCCGCGGAGGCGATCTGGGACTGTGAGCCGACTGAACCGTATTCGCAGCGACGGATCGACTGTGAATTCTGTTGCGCGACTGCGACACGGCTGAATTCTGATCTCCTGCTGCCCGGAGCAGATCCCTGATCTGCATCAAGCCTCTGCCAGCTTCCGACTGAGAGGGCTGGATGGACTCTGCTATACGGGTCGCAGCTGCTAAATTCTGGATTGGGGTTCGATATACCTGAGTCGGCGGGAAGAGTTGACGTCGATTGGCGTCGGGAACTCGTTGCCGCGCGCGCTCGTCGAGTGCTCGCTGAAGATTCTCTAGGCGAGCGCGTTCGGCCAAATTGGCCAAACGTGCCTCCTCCAAGGCGCGAGCCTCGGGGTTTTCTCCTGCGATGGGAGTATGCAGGGCATCCATGTTCCTGCGGCGAAGTTCCTCTCTTTGCAGAGAGTCGAGTGGCTCGGGCTGGTACTCTTCGTGGTCTTGTGCGGGATCGCCTCCGTCGCCTGCCCCACCATCACGGGCGAAGCCAGGGGGGCTGCGAGGCCCGTCGACCATCAGGATTTCCGCCGCTGGATCACTGCTATCACATTCGGATGCAGTCTCTACGGAGCCAGTCGACAGATCGAACAGGCCGTAGAGAGATTCGTCGGGCTCGATTGCCGCAACTTGGGTGGTGGCCGTCTGGCGAGCCATCGCGTGCCTCACCCACCGCTGAAGCCTCGACCGACCCGAGCGCTTGCGCTGGCGGGAGACCGGGAGGGTGGTCGATAGGGGAGTCGACCGATATGGGGTCGACGGTTGCCGCAGCAGAACGCCGCGGACACATGCGCGAAAATGCGTCGCACCGCGGACGGGGAGCGCATCGACGTCGAGTGGAGCCTCCTGGAGCCAGGCGGAGTCGTCGGCGACGAAGGTGAGAGCACCGAGACGAATCTCTCGACCCTCGACCAAAACTCCAGCAGCTACCATGATAAAAGTACTCGGAAGAATCGCAACTTCTCCACAAAATCGCTAAAACACCTGCCCCACGGTGGGCGCCAACTGTCGTGGATCTAAGTCTGACAGTAGAGTGGGGGTAGGTATGGAGAGGCAAGGTCCTAGCTATGGAGAGGTTGTAAACACAAGAGATGTACGAGTTCAGGCCCTTCTCGGAGGAAGTAAAAGCCCTACGTCTCGGAGCCCGGAGGCGGTCGAGTGGATTATGTGTATATGGATTACAGGGTGCCGAACCCTTCTACCTGTGGAGGGGGGTGGCTTATATAGAGTGCGTCAGGACCCCAGCCAACCCACGTAATGAAGGGTTTAAAGTACGTTAAGTCTGGGGCGTTACTGGTAACGCCCCACATAAAGTGTCTTTACTACCATAAAGTCTACTTAATTACAGACCGTTGTAGTGCAGAGTGCCTCTTGACCTTCTGGTGGTCGAGTGAGTCTTCGTGGTCGAGTCCTTCAAGTCAGTCGAGTGAGTCCCTCGCAGGTCGACTGGAAGATGATCTCTTCTAAGGGTGTCCTTGGGCAGGGTACTTAGATCAGGTCTGTGACCCTACCCTAGGTACATGACTCCATCACCACCCGCGTCCAGCCAACCACGCCTGGTCTGCCGCTCCGCAGCCCCGCCGCCCGAGCACCACCATGAACCGCCGCGCCCCAGGTTCGCGTTGCG
>NC_057807.1:341573669-341577380 GCF_018294505.1 Triticum aestivum | reverse complement strand
CCGCCAGCACCCACCGGGCTTTGCCCGGCGGCGTGGACAGGCGGCAGCCAGGGGAGGGGGGTCGCGCGCCGGCGGCTAGGGTTACCCCTCAGTCGCTCGCGGGAGCGACGTGTGGGAGGGAGGGGTCCTGTTCAGAGGAGATCTATGTGAGCATGGTTTCATTTCAATAAAATGCAACCGGGGATCCGACCCTGATGATCTAATAAAAAATTTGTTGCATTTGCATTGGTTGAATTAATGTAGGTTGTCATTCTGTTGACGGCCCTTGTACAGTAGGTATCAGTATTTTTTTTGAGATAAAGTATCAGTATTACTAGGAAAGAATATCGGTATTGTTTAAATATGTCAACGCATCCACCCAGGAAACCACATGTCCCTTTGGTTCAGAATTCAGACCACTACGGATGAACCTGCATCTAAGAGCAACTCCAACTTTTTGTCCGTTTGGGTCATCTGGATATAAAACTTGGCCCAACAGGGCGACCCAAACAGACATAGCGTTCGCCTGCTGTCTGCTTTGTGTTCGGTCGGACCCATATCCATCTCATATTTGAGAAAAATTGGGTCAAAAGCAGATACAAAGCGGACGCTCTCTGTGCCCTTTCGGTCCGCCTCCGTCCGACTGCATGTGCCACCTGGCCCACTTGCCATCCACATCCATTTGTTCCATCCCGTCTCTCTCCTCCTTTTTCTTCTCCCACCCACCCATCCACCCACCCCGCTCGTCCTCCTCCGGCGCCGGTGCTTCGCCGTGGTGGGCTCGTGCTACTCCGGCGCCCGTGTCTGACCGCACCCGGCGGCTCGCCTCGCCGCTGGCCGCGCTATGCAGCATGCGTTGCTGCCCGCCGCGGGCTTGCTAGCTAGCTAGCAAGCCGTCGCTGGCCGTGCATGCATGCTGGTGCTGCTGCCGCGCGCGCGTGCTGGCTAGCTAGCTAGCCGCGGCTGGCCGTGTGCGACACCCGAAGCATGGGCGCGAGCACGCGCCCCGGAGCATGGGCGCGCCCCGGAGTGTGCAATGTGGAGTATGGGCGGTGGCGGAGGCGAGCTCGCGGGGTAGCGAACGAGCGCAGAGGACGGGGTGGGATTCGGGGTGGGCGCGGCGCGCGAACGAGCGCGGAGGACGGGGTGAACTGCGGACCGAGGCAGCCGAGCTCACGCGGTGGGCGCGGCGAGCTGCGGGCGAGGCGGCGCAGCCGAGCGCGTGGGGCACGGCGGCGGAGGTGAGCTCGCCCATCAGGTGTTCGACTGAATGTCAACGCGGAAACGCATAAAATGCACCAGTTTCCTGTTGGGCGCACCTGTCGACCCAAATGAAAAAACCAGACGCGGACAGGCGGACGGGCGACCCAAATTGATAAAAAGCGGACAAAATTGACGTCCGTTTGGGTCATCCCATTGGAGTTGTTCTAATATAATGAAGCCATCGATCTCTACCTTTAAGATAAAACGGAGAATCTATCTTTTGTGGTATCCTTCGAACTAAGTTTTCATTAAATTTGTGGAACGCTTACAAAATATAACTTGTTTAGTTATGATGATGAGGTCCCGGGAGTATAATAAGCAAATGAAAATAGGAAGACTTCATGGCTTGCTCACTGTATTGCAAGTTGAGGCACTAAAATAAAGTGGTGTGCTGTAGAGATCACATGTCGACCAATTCCGTGAGAAAGAGGGGTCATTGTCTTAATGTCATTCATCATTCCTTCTCCCCTCTTACTGGAGAAGAACTAGTCAGTCAACGCCAATGTTGGTGTCTTCAAGCCCCAAAAAACAGAAGTGAAAATATGTATGTCAACTATATCGGACCAATCTAAATCTTCAAGTACTGTTGCTTATTACACAGATCGGTCATTACGATTATATAATTATTAAGGTTATTGTTGCACTTTGGGCAGGGGATCCATTAGGCGAAAGCCCTAGAGATGCCGACCTCCCTCCCTTGTCTCTCTCCTTGCCGCCCCTGGCGTATCCTGCCACGGCGGTCCCGGGCCGACACTTGAGTAGGCTATACATGCGGGTCTGTCATAACAAAACGTTCTATGGGGGCATTTCTATTGCATTTGGTTCATTCTCTATAAATAAACATGCATATATCACTAAAGTATTGTCAAAAAGACATGCATATCACTAATTTAATTAAGGATTCACCTGTTCCATTTTTAAATGGCACCAGTTCTTATTGGTATCAATTGACCCGGCTAGTGCTAAAAAGCCAGGTCCGGCCCTACCAAATATGAATGGAAGCCGGCGCCCAGTGGTTCGAGTGGTGGTGTTTGGGGCCGGAAGTCCTCTAGATAAGACAAGGCGACATCATGATGGTGTTTGTGGTCATCCATCCAGTCATGGTAGATGAATCAAGATGTACATGAAGAGGGGCTTTATGCGACTTGAAGAGGTGTTGCGGCTCCTCTAGATGACAATGCACGGCGGTGCAGTCCTGCCGTGAGCGAGTAGTTCCCAGCGGCCTTGGGGCGTGTTGCTGGTGTGCTTCGAGCATCTTGGCCCCTACTTTGCCACTCAAAACAATTTTTGAGGGCTCTCGTAAAAAGTCTATTAGCTCCAACATGCCCCCTACTATTGCCCTAAAAAATGCCCCACGCGCCAAGAAACCAGGAATCTGTGTGCCTGCGCCGCCCCATCTTGCGTCGAGTCCAAGGAAGAGTCAAAGCGTCGCACTGCCCTAAGAGCATGGTTAATAGTATAACCAGCTGCTGGCTATAAGCTAGTGTCATGTCATCTACAGCCCATCTTATAGGTAACATATACAATAGTAGATCAAAAAAGTGTACTATTTTTTTATTATGTGGCCCACCTTTCATTCTCACAAAGTGCCTAGGAGCACGTGCTAGAGCTGACTCTTCACGAAGAGCCCGCTTACGTTCTCTCTCCTCTTCTCTTTCTTTCAACTAAGCATAAATATACTAGTTTATTGCTTATAGCCCGCTGACTAAGCTCTATTGTACTTACTCTAATCCAACAATTCACCAGATTGCCTCGCGCCCCCTAAAAACAAATTAACCACGGTCCAATGGATCTGCGGTGAACAATTGTCGATGGCAGCCCCGAGGAAAAAGAGATCGTGCCCTCAAATTTAGCGTCGTACATCATGATGGTATCCAGCTTTGCCGGGGGAGTAGGCTACTGCCAAGGAACAGCCTCGCGGAATATCTCCTCCCTCTTGCGCGAGCAGGACGACCTCTGGCCAGCGTTGTGCAACAGTTCGCCGCCGACATGGCCTCGTTCACACAGGCCTAAGTCCATGATCGTAGATTGGTAGGTAAGTTTCTGCTACCCTCCTACTAGAACATGGATTACTTGTATTATTAGTATACCACGCTAAGCCTAAACTGGGATGTGGTCACGTTTTTCAGTTTTGAGAATTATTTCTGCATTATGGCGTCACTATGATATCTCTTTACTTGTTACTGTTTTTTGCCGATTGCATCTTACTGTTTTTTCTCTCTTCTCCGATAGATATACTAACCTGATTTTCTGTAAACGTCGTTTACATAGGTAGTATTATGAGAGTATCCCCCCCCCCCACGTGAGCTAGGCTACGGTTCCTCCCTCCGCCCCACTCGCCTCCCTTTCCCCCCGCGGGCGACAGGCAGGCCCCTGCCGCTCCTTCTCCTTCGGCCCCCTCCCCGTCCCTCTCCCTCCCGCCGCCGCCGACTTGGTCTGCTGGGCCCTGCCCGCGCGGCGCTGGCGGCG
>NC_057807.1:341565535-341573461 GCF_018294505.1 Triticum aestivum | reverse complement strand
GCTCATGGGGGGCGCGCGGGGCCTCCCGATGGCGGCGGTGCAGCTCGGCCGATTGCGGTGTGGCTCGGTGGCGGGATTTCAGCGGGCTTCGAGATCCTTGGTGCGGCGGCGAGGCCGTTGGCCGTGGGACGGCGTGGCGGTGTTGGTGGCCGACGGCTCCCGCGCGACCTAGATCTGGGCCCTTTCGGGCTCCATCTGGGCTAGGGCGGGCCGGCGACTCGATGCGCGGCGACGCTGCTCCCTGGTTAGTGGCGTGGAGGCGGTGGTCTGCGGGCGGTGGCGGCTTCGTCGGCCGGCGAGCTCCAGCGTGACGGCAGGGGCTGTCTGAACCCTTTTGGGTCCGGCATGGCCTCGGTGCCTGGCAGGCCCCTTGTTCGTGCGTCCGGTCGGCTCCGCGGGGGCGGTGGTGGTTGTCCCCTCATGTCGTTGATGTTGCGGATGCCCCCGAGCCCACTATCTCTTCTCCCATCCTCCAGGTCTCGTGTCGGTGACCTCAGGGAGATGGCAAAGTTGATTCGGTGACCGTGGTGGCACGTGTTGGTGGGCGGCGTGATGGGCAGTGCACTATGGTTCGTCTGGGGTGGGGGTGGGGTTGGGTTGGGAAAAGTCTGTGGTGGCTCGTCCGGCCCCAACGCAATGACGCCTGTGGGTGCCGTCGGACCTTCCTGAAGGGCGTCAGGTACACCCTCCCCCCACTAACCCCCGCGTACCGGGGGAAACCCTAGGACTAGTACGGGTAACAGCGGCGTCATCATCGCCTCCTTCTTGAAGGTGTTGCTTGGTACGCGGCGCTTCGAAGTGCCGGGAGCATGGTGGTACTTCTCCAGAGGGTGCAGTGGTCGCCGGTCATCTTCGTTTCGTTGATCTGTCATTGTTGGCATTTGTTTCTCTTTCTTTTTTCTCTGTTTTTCTTTGGGCTTGTTTGTGCTGCGGCCTCAGCACCTATCGTTGGCTGTATCGGTGGTTGTTTTGTAATACAAAGCGAGGGAAACCATTTTTCGTAACCTGATTTTCTGTTACTCCACTTGTGTGTTTAGTGGAGCCGACCTGCGTATACATCATCAATCCCCCATGTAACATATCCAACTTATGCTTAGGTCATAAGCCTAAGAACATCTCCAGCCGTTGGCCCCCCAGGAGGCATAAAAATTGCCGCCTGGGGGCGAGCCGGCGGCAAAATCGGCTCTGGGGGCGGTTGGGCACCCAGTCGTCGCCCTTAAGCGCCGATTTCGGCCCATTATTCGGCCCACTTACGTCCAAAAACGACCCGATATCTGTGTGAATCGGTTCATATTCGGCGCGGTTTGGCGTGTTTCGACGTGAATTCTCACATAAATAATTCAACAAATAAAATCAAATAGTTCATCACATAGTTCGGCGTGTTTCGGCGTGTTTTTGCCTCCACAGTTCATCATAGAAAATCAATATAAATCAAATAGTTCAATACAAATTATATAGTTCAACAAATAAAAACTCATATTTCATCACACGTCATTATCGGCGTCGCCCTTGAGCCTCCACAGGTGCTCCACCAGATCGTGTTGCAGTTCTTGATGCACCTGTAGGTCTCGGATCTCCTGACGCATATTGAGATAGTCAGTCCAGGTTGCCGGTAGCTGGTGATCAACTTGGGCAAGAGGACCCTGCCTGTAATATGGTTCTGTGTCAAACACTGGCTCTTCCTGCTCGCTCTCAATGATCATGTTGTGCAAGATGACACAACAAGTCATGATCTCCCATATTTGATCTTTCGACCAGGTCTGAGCAGGGTACCGGACAACAGCAAATCGAGATTGAAGCACACCAAATGCCCGCTCGGCATCCTTCCTGCAAGCCTCCTAAACCTTCGCAAAGAAGGCATTCTTGCCTCCTGGCACAGGGTTTGAGATAGTCTTCACAAATGTCGACCATCTCGTCATTGTGAGTTCCTGGCATCCCAAAGAAAGAGTGCCAAAACCAGAGGTCCTGTGTGGCCACTACCTCAAGTACCACACTGCAACCGCCTTTGGCGCCTTTGTACAACCCCTGCCAAAGCAAATGGACAGTTCTTCCATTTCCAATGCATGCAATCGATGCCACCAAGCATCCCAGGAAATCCTCTTGTTGCATTATGTGCTAGGATCCGAGCAGTGTCTTCCGCATTGGGTTTTCGCAAGTATTGCGGTCCAAACACTGCCACCACTGCCCCGCAGAACTTGTAAAAACACTCAATGGTGGTGGACTCGGCCATGCGCCAATAGTCGTCGAGTGAATCACCGGGAGCTCCGTATGCAAGCATCCTCATAGCTGTCGTGCACTTCTGGATTGAGGTGAATCCAAGTGTGTCGGTGCAATCCTTCTTACACATGAAGTACCTGTCGAACTCCCGAATAAAATTCACAATCCTAACTCCTGAGGAAAAGCTTTCGGCTCATCTGATAACGGCGCCGAAATGTTTTCTCGCCGTGCAATGGAGCGTCGGCGAAGTAGTCGGAGTAGAGCATGCAGTAGCCTTCCAGACGATGCCGATTTTTTGCTTTCACCCGCTCCAGCACCGAGCCACCTCGCCGCGGCTTTTCAGTGCTCGAGAGCAGGCCGGCGAGCACCATGAGATGCTCCTGCTCCTGGACGTCGGCTTCGGCTTCCTCCTCCAGCAACGCCTCAAGCGCCTCCTCGTCCTCTGAGTCCATCGCCGGGCCGGGCAAATCACCGAACACCTTGCGAGCGAGGTGGGCGCACACCCGTCGGTGTACAGGCCCTGCGCGGTCGAAACGACGAAAAAGTTTCCCGGACGGCGATGGAGAGGCTGCCTCGGTGAAACATCCTCTTTTTTCCGGCGGGGAATGGTCTATCTAGCTGTGGTGGGTGGTGGACGGCGCTGGGATCAGCAGGGTGGCGGCCGAGCGCGCGGGGGCGGGGGGTGGGGGTTCGGAGACGAATCTGGACGGTCAACTTGACTTTTTACCAAAAAAAGGGTTTCCCCCCGCTTTGTATTCCAAAGCAAACCACCATTGTACACAACGCAATGCTGCTGCGAGCAGCACATCAGGCCCAAAGAAAAAGAAAAGGAAATAAATGCCAACAGCGGTAGCTCGACAAAGCGTGGCAGACCCGCGACCGCTGCGCCCTCCGGATACAAACCAGCACAGCCCAAGGCTCCGATCTACCGCGAACTAAGCAGCACCTCCAAGAAGGGATGCGACACCGACAACGCTGCTGCCCGGAAAAGTCCTAGGGTTTCCCCCAGTACGCGTAGGTCCCGACACCCTCCAAGAAGGGATAGTGGCACCCACCGGTGTCACCGCATCGGAGCCGGACGAACCGGCAAGGATTTCTCCCGCACGCCAAACCCCACCGGCCAATCGGAGCCGACCAGCCAAACCACCGCCCTACCATGCGCCATCACGGTTGCGCCGCCACCAACGTCGTCTCGCTGCGATCACCACCATGAGGCCAAGAAGACCGGAGAGAAGATCCAAGCGACGGGAGCAGCAGCACCGAGGCCGAGCGAGAGGGAACCACCTCCACCGCCGTCGTGCGGGAGGCTCGCGCCTCCGGCACCTTCGCGGTAGCCGTCCGAACACGGCAGCGGGGCATACCAGGCCACCCCTGGCCCGGCCAGGCCCAAAATGGGCCCGCTAAGCCCTGCCGGCCACGCTGCAGCAGGCTGGCGTCGACGCCACCAGCCCCCGCCGATCATCGCCGCTCGCCACCGCTTCCGGATGGCCACGCCAACGCCACACCTGTCGCTGGCCCGCCCAGGACCAGATGGGGCCCAAAGGGCCTAGATCTGGGCCGGGCGGGCGCCACCAGCCCGCGACTTTTCGCCTAGCAGTGTGGCCCCAAGTGCGCTTTTTCTTGCACCGGAACCCCCGAGCGCCCTCCAGTGCGCCGGGTTCGGCCTGCGATCGCCGGGCGCAAAAACGGGCCAAGCCGGCGGAATTCAGCGTCTTGGGGGCGCGACGTTTTTTTGACGACAGCGCGAAAAAAACGCATGGGGAGGACCTGTTGGGAGCGCGGCTGAAGATGCTCTGAGGCCAGGAGCCCTGGTGCAAGTTGGGCTGCATCAGCTGCAGACAGTAACAGTATTCCCTCGCAGGTCAATCACGAGAAGGACTACGTAACAGTACTTTTTTTTCCTTTTGCGAATGATTACCCAACAGTACTTGGCGCGCAATATATATACATTAGGAATTGCCCTCTTCGCCGTGCACTGCATGTGGCGTAGTGATCAACTGAGTTGTTTTCTCATGTCGATGTTTGTTTTCCTTGCTGCATTAGTGTTAGCAGCCATAGCAGTTCATGTCGCTGCTCAGCGAGAAGGTTGATTTTTCACCTCAAGTACATCTGTCGTATCCATCCATATGTCCATACAACACTGAAACCGAAACGCTTGTTGATATTTCGTACGAATCAGAATAGCCGGATTTTGACCGGGATTTTAATTCTTTTCGTCCTGCCGATTGTTGATATTCCGTCACGAATCAGGTTTTCTGAGCATCGACTGCGGCCTGGATGCCAAGTTCAGGGGGCGCAAGGACACCTACACAGACATCGATTATGTCTCCGACAGCCCGTACGTCGACGGCGGGGAGAACCACAAGGTAGCCGCCGAGTTCGATACCAGTGCCACACCCGAGGACCGCCGCACGCTCAGGAGTTTCCCGTCCGGCCTACGGAACTGCTACACGCTCCCCACCGAGAGCGGCGCCAAGTACCTGGTCCGGATGGTGTTCTTCTATGGAGACTACGACGGCAAGACCAGCCCGTCGTTCGAAGTTCACCTGGGAAGCAACTACTGGGACACGTTCGACGGGAGCTCTTACTGGTGGTCCGAGGCGGTGTTCATCGCATGGGCGAGCTGGGTGCCGGTGTGCCTCGTGAACACCGGCAGCGGCACGCCGTTCGTCAACACGGTGGAGCTGAGGCCGCTCGAAGCCACGCTTTACCCACAGGTCACCGCTGACGAGTCCATATCCGCCTTTGCAAGGAAAAATCTGGGGACAAACGACACTTTAATCCGGTATATTTTTGAAGTTTCCCGACGATGTGTTTTTTTTTCTTTTTGTTTTTGTTTTTAAATAACTAATACTATGGTTTTGAAATACTTGGCCGCCCAAACTGTTGGGTAACCATAAGGCACAACATCCGGTGGCTACAAACCATAAGAGCATCCCCAAGACTCCATATACTTTCCCTTAAAAACCAGCAAGTCGTCAGTTTCGAAAAATAAAACTGTATTCTTTTTTTTTTAAAGGAGTTTGAAACCTCCGGCACATGTTTTTAGTTAACACTATCTAGCCCTTCCTAAAGTATAACTCCCTAAAATTTGAGTAGTTCCTGAAAACCTCTCCCCTTCTCCCAAGATTCAGCAGTTTTGCTCACCGCCTATCCCTCCAAAAAGTGGCGCGAGGATATTTCCTTCACTCTAAAATATGTCTATATACATCCAGGGGCGGGCCAGGATTCAAAGAGAGTGTATTCAAAATTTCAATAACTATTTTAAAGCCTATAAATCCTTCTTTTTGGCGTGTTTAATTGATTATAGCACCATATTATATAAAAGATGTAGTATGCCATAATATAATATAAAAGATATAACACAATATAATAGAATCGTAAAATTGGTCATGCTTCGAAATTGTTGAACAGATAGAAAAACTAATTAGTCAACATATCAAAGTGACAACATCTTAAGATATACGAGTACAAAAGATATGAAGTAGAAAATGATTAGAAAAAACTTACAAACTATAGGAGAACTAATCTTTATAAATAATGTTCATCATAATAATTCTCCAATTTATAAACATTCCCACATTGTAATTCATGTGGAAAATCGCAAATCGTCATGTCTAAACAATTCATAATTCATTGCAAACAAATTTCTAATTTTTAAATACTAAAACAGAAATCCAACTAACCAAGTTAACTTACTGTTGTAAGTCAATACTGGACAACGGAAGAAGAAGACTACGCACTGACACCTGCAGATCCAAATTTTAACAGTCGGACAATTAATATGTTCAGTAACACAAACACCTCAAATTATCAAACAGATTTTGAACGACTGAACTTGTGGCTTTGGAATTGGAAACCTACCGAGAGCCTTCGATGCGGTGATGCCTGGTGCTGTCAACTGTCGAGATGGACTAAAGATGAAGCGAAGCTGCGAGGGTTGAGGGATGGATGCCGTCAGATGCTTGCGTTGCCGCCGCCCGCCTACCTGTGCCGCCGTGCGCGCGTGCGTTCAGGGGACGGCAATCAGCCCTGCCGCCATGCCCTACCCACAACTCCACGAGTGCCAAGTTGCGAACAGAATTAGGAGGCGCCGGTTCGTCTCGTGCGATATGCCTTTTTAGCTAACCGCGTGCAGGCCCTGCATCTTGCTGCAGCGATTTGGGCCACTTGGGCCAGGTCGGGGTGGTGAGGACCACAGAGAGAAGTGGGCTAGTCTTTGTTTTCGGGCTGAAATCCTTAGCTGGCCTTTATTTCCTGCATCTATTTCGTTTTCCCCTGCGTACAGATGAAATATACTATATATATAAAGTTTTTTGCCAAATATCATGGGTATTCAACTGAATACCCTTGAATTGAACTGGGCCCGCCCCTGTATACATCTGTATGTAGTTCGTATTGAAATCTCTAAAAAGTCTTATATTTAGAAATGAAGGGAGTATTATTTTTTTTAATCTGAAACGTGTGGTACACCAAATACCATGTGTGAAACTGCTTTGAATTTTCTTTTAAAAAATACACTTTCTGAATTCTGAAATTCAATCACATTAGTGAAACTCTTCTAAAATATAAGTTGTACAAAATTAATAAAAACATCATGTGAAACTTCAAACATGTGTGAGACTCTCTGATCTTGAAACCTCATTAAAACACAGTTGTGCCGCAAAATGTTTGCGCTTATCTTGGATCACAATGGATGGTATATTTTCATTGCATAATTATTTTGGAAATGGCATTGCTGGGTTATAATGTAGACATTTTCTATGTTGTATGCATTTTGCACAAATGTTTCATAAGATAGTCTCGAGAAGAAAAACAGTTATGTTTCATTGATTTCCTCAATGATGGATTATCATTTTGTATGAAGGTTTCCCGACGATCCATACGATCGCTTCTGGGAGTGGGATCCCAACTCATCGTGGACAAACCTTTCCACCAAGGAGCCCATCCTGCAGGACGGCAGCTTTCCTGTGCCCATCCCCGTTCTAGAGACAGCCGTCGCACCTGTCAACAATGGCACGGTGCTGAACGTCAATACATGGAAAACGTACAAAAGGTCATTCGAGTTTACGTTCTTCCTACACTTCAGCGACATCCAAAACACCCAGCTCCGGCTATTTGACCTCTACGTGAACGACGAGCAATTGATGGATAAATACAGCCCCTCCTACCTGGCCGCTGGTTATGTGTATTCTTCTACCTGGAGTAAGACTACAGACGGCAAGTACAATATCACTCTTGCAGCCAGCCCTACATCCGTGCTGCCTCCGATGATCAATGCATACGAGGTTTACAACAACATCCCCCACGATACTCCGAGGACGTCCACCAAAGACTGTGAGATGCCTCCCCTACTCCCTATCTGTTTCCCTACCCCACTCATTTATTGTCACTGTAGACACGTTTGGTTTATTCCTTGCAAAAGAAGTCTTATTTCCTTACAAAATGTGTCAACTTGTAAAACATCGTGTTTAGGATTTCCCACCCAAAAAAAAAAAACATCGTGTTTAGGACAATGTATGATTAGTCAAAACAAATACCCCCTCCATCCATGTTTATAAGGCATATCCCGTTTATCTTAAGTCGGACTTGTTTAAATTTGACCAGATTTATTTCAAGATATGACATCTACAACTTCATATAAGTTCAATTTTGAAAATATACTTTATGTTAGATCTCGTGATATTGATTTGGTACCGTAGATGTTGA